>NW_006287548.1:842351-849592 GCF_000327345.1 Myotis davidii
GTCTCTATGCCAGAGGCATCTGGCTGTCCCCTCACCCTGCTCGCTAGCCCTGGCGCAAACACACTCTTTTTCGGGGGGTAGAAAAGTTCCTTCTTGGAGCGCGCCTGTGAATCTTTCAGGATTTCTCTCAAGGCTCATTAGCTTGGAGGACTGCTAGGAAAATTGGACAGCCTTCTGAAACATTTCCATGTCGGACTACCAGGGCATCCCTTAGCAGTCTGCAGAAATTAAAGGACTGAATGCAAAGAGGCTGCCAGTCGGCTTGTTCCTAGTGGGCTTCTCAAGCAATTTAACAGGCCCTAAAAAGATAATTTGGAAATGCTGGAGAGCTTTCCATTTGCCTGCTGAGGCTCCTCTTTCAAGGTTAGGGGTTGTGATGATGAGTTAGGGTATCGCCTTGGTTTTAGAATATCGTCCTTGGATAGAAATTATCCCTGGGTTTCTATGACCTTGTTGAGATTGACATTTTCTTTTGAATAATGGTTATTCTTCAAGGTGATGTTCATATTCATACATGGACATGCATATACTCCATCACCTCAACACCAGCTCTGACAGGGGCAGAGGAGTTAAAATGTACCAGAGATGTGTTCTCTGAAATTCCACACGGAATGGAGGGTAAGGGGGTTGAGGTCTTGGAGACCAGGATCTTAAGAATGCTACTTAACAATTGCTTTGAACCTCAGTGTCCTCCCCTTTAAATGGTGATAATGCCTGCCTCTCAGGACTGTTTTGAGGATTAAATAAGGTAGCATAAATACAATGCATGTGCTCAATAAATGGATCTTATTTTGCAAAACTCAGTTAAAACGGCAATATTTGCTTTAGAACCAGTAGCTGGCAATTGCCTTTGTGTGTGATGCATATACCTGGAAAAAGCTCTCTTCTCCATGGAAAGTGATGGTAGTGCATCTTTCACCAACTCTTCTGGTCCCCACCACCCCCATAATGATGTACCCAGGATCCTACTTCCAATGCTAAGTATCTAAGCTTTGGGGAAATGTGGGAAGCAGGATATAATCTTAGAATTTCTAAGGGCCATTCTGCATTCATAAATGTAAAAACCTGTAATAATGACTATCATTTATGGATTCCCTGCTTAGTGCTAGGAAAACTAGCAGATGGCATTAAATCTTGCTTCAGCTTTACAACAACAAATTGAGAGCATAGCCCCATTTTACAGATCAAGAAATTGCGATAGAGAGATTCCCATGCAGCCCATGGAAAATTCAGGACTAAAACCCAGGTTTATTGGAGAGCAAAACCCATTCTACTATAATACTGCCTAGCAATTTAGGTAGCTCTTCATCCCCTTGAAGTATCTTTAGGGATGAGACAGACAGCTTCAGTGTTCAGTCACCTGTGTAATCAAGAAGGCTTCTTTATATCTATCTGTGATTTTCTTCCCCGTAGAGTTCATTTGTGTTGATTGGTAGTCTATTGAGATTCAAATAGAGAATACTTAGTGTGCTTTTAATCATAGCAACCATTTGCAATTATGTGAAGTTTAAGGCACCCATTAGTTAATTTTCTTTTCTACCAGTGAACTCCCCAATACTTCATTCGGTTTTTGGAGAATGCAGGGGAATATGAAAGTGGGACCTAAAGGGAAAAGAGGCCAAACTATCAATTAAAGTCCCATGGGATAATTTTGGCTTAATCCAGCAGGGGGAGTCATTGTAGATCATAGGGAGGGTGTCCTCTCAGGACAAACCAGCAGGGTATTTATTCCTCCTGACCTGTCGGTCATTGGCGATGCGCTGCCCCTACGAAAACATAAATTTCCAAGTACTTTATGGTGTCCCTGCGAACAAAACAGGCTCCTTCAGCGTAAGGGCTGCCGGCAGACAAAGAGGTGCAGGTGGCGGCAGCTGAGAGCTGGTGCACTTAAAACTTGAAAGAGACCCGAGGGGTTGTGGGCTGAGGACAGACACTGCCTGCCATGCTGACTAATGCTGAGGGAAGCAAAAGGATCTCGCCCTGGTGGGCATTTCACATTCTGTGAATACTTCCCAGGGCCTCATCTACTTCTTTTCCTCTCAAGCAAGGGGAGAGCATCCTTCCTCCATTCGAGAAGCAGTAGAATAGGGTTGAAAGACCATAGGTTCGTGGCAGAACAGTTGAATCATAATCTGCTACTTCCTAGCTATGTGATCTTGGGTAAATTGCTTGAGACATCCTGAAGCCTCAGTCTCCTCATCTGTTAATTAGTGATATAGCACTTACCACACAGGGGTGTTCTAAGGTTGGCTGAGATAATGATTGTAAGGGGCCTGACACATAGCAGGTGCATAGAAAATGGTAGGTGTCATATTACTTCTCTTCCTATCTCCTCCCTATACTCCCACTAAGGAAAACAGATAAAAGGCTTCCTTTAAATTATCACCAACACTACAAAATGAGGGGAGGGAACACTGCTATTAAGAGTCAGCTCCTGGGTGTCCATGTCAGAAATACACAGAAACAACACTATTGAATGTGTGTGTGTGTATTTTTTCCTTGAGTTGTGTCAAGATCCATCATTGAGCTGAGGAGTAAAAAGCATTTCCAAAAAGTCACTTCTATTCCTCAGTGGTGCAGAATGCTTACGTTTGCAAGGGCAAATTTCTACAAGTCAGGGCTGGGGATATGTAAAGATTCCTATCACTAGCTAAGTAGCTGTTACTGCCACATGCCAGGGCCTCCGATCATGGAAGTGTGAGCTCATCGTCCTCCAACCAGGAACTGACTTATTTTTCCTTGATAGAGCATGGCTGTCAAGGCTGCTCATGAAGTGTTTTCTAACTTTAAAATAACAGCATGACCCTGTAATTGTCAGTAGCCTTACCATTAGCATCGTGTAGAAAAACACAACTGAAAATGTTACGTTGCAAGTGCTTGCCATGCTTAAATGCAATAGCCATTTTCCGGGGTGTTAGCCACTGGAGCAAATCTTGACCAGAGGATTTATGGGCCTAGTTTTGATAGAATCTAAAGTGCATCCTGTAGCCCAACTTAATCCTTCTGGGAGAGGTAAGGGGGACTTGCAAGTAATACCTCTGCTTGGTCAAATCCAAGATATTTAGGTTAGAACCTGTTAACTGTTATCTTTGCTTTTTGTATGTGATAAAATTATGATCCTGCACTGTATTAGAATATACAACCTACAGATATACCACACACACACACACACACACACACACACACTTCTTTATATGTTGGTCTAAACATTTATCATCTAAGTACATGCACGTGTATAAATGAATCCTGCAAAACAATCTTGGTTCTATTATTTCCTCCAAATATAGGGTAATCACAACAACCCCATGCTCTCATCTCACAAGTTGCCAAAATTATGTTCCGTTATGGCTCACTGTGGGGTCTCAGAGTCTTCCTCCCTGTGCACATGTTTCTCTCACGGATGCTAATAAAAGTTATGCATATGTGTTATGAGGAGAGAAAACCCTGTGGATGTTCTCTCCCACATACAGATTGAAAGGCTGGACCGAAAAGAAGAATACTGCGTTACTGTTTATCTTTATCACACCAGCTTTTATTAACCAGATCTCATCTGATGTGGTCCAGGCATCTCACCAGCATGATTGTGCTGATGGAGAACATGTGTAGCTAATCTCCATATGCTCTGATCCATAGGCTGGGCTTGGGAAAGCTGGTCTGCGGGCTTCCAACTCTCCACATCCACGATGGAAGGGGAATTATAAAAAGCAGTTTTAGATTATTTGACCCACACTGGGATTTGCTCAGTAACTGATGAGGGTTGTAGAGTCTCTTGGCTGCAAAACTGCAAAGGTCTCCAGATAGCCCCCAAAAGCCTCTTGTCCTTCCACATCCTGAGAAGGACGGTTTCTAAAAGAAATCTATAAAATGCATTAATTAACCTTTCCCTCTGATTGCATTTTTTTAAAAAAAATTCTTTTCTCGCTCATCCCAAAAAGTTGAAGTGACTCTTAAACAAGCCAGACGTATAGCAAATTTGATTCTCAACACAATCTCCAGGGTATACCAGGTGTACCGGTTAATAAAGCATATTTTTTTCAATAAATGGAGTTACACATATGTTGAGATATATGCGATTTGATATGTATGCTTTTTTTGTTGTATTGACAGCAAGCTTCAAAACTTCATATGTCAAATTTGCTGAAGGTGTTAACATCATAGATATATTTATGCTTAAAAATGCCTAATTTTGTGCCAAAAAAAGAGCATTTGCGGGAAGTTTTAATTCATTACTTTATTTTGAAGAAAAAGTTATTGTATATTTCGGGAAGCTTATGGTGAACATGCTTCATTTCAAGATACTTGTGAACACTGGTTTAAGTGGAAAACCGAAAAGTCATCAGTAAAATGTTGCTTCAATGGCAAGAAAGAAAGTCTTTTTTGCATCAAATTGTGACTGGCAACGAAAAGTGGATTTATTTTGAGAATCCCAAATGCACAAAATCATGGGTTGATCCAGGTCAACCATCAACATTGACTTCAAGGCCAAATCACTTCGGAAAAAAGACAATGCTCTGCGTTTGGGGGGATCAGGTAGGTGTGGTGTATTACGAGCTTCTAAAATCAGGTGAAACTATTAATACTGATCACTACCAACAACAAATAATCAATTTGAACCACACTTTGATGGTGAAACGACCAGAATGGGCCAGAAAACACGGCAAAGTAATTTTGCTTCATGATGATGCACCATCACACACTTCAAAACGGGTTAAAAACATGTTAAAAGATCTTGCCTGAGAAGTATTAACCCACCCATTGTATTCACCAGACCTTGCTCCTTCAGATTACCACTTGTTCCAATCGATGGTACACACACTTTCTGAGCAGCACTTCAAAATGTACAAAGAAGTGGAAAATTGGGTCTCTAAATGGTTTGCCTCAAAACAAGAAAAGTTCTATTGGGACAGTATCCACAAATTACCTGAAAGATGGGGGGAATGTGTAGCTAGCGATGGACATTACTTTGAATAAAGCACTTTTGATGTTTCTCTTGAAATTATCGTGTTTTCTTTGATTACAAAATGGACCATTATTAACCAGTACACCTAGTAGATTATTAGATCATTCAACCAATTAAAGAAAATCAATAACTTTCTGATCCACCTCTAAAGTCCCTAAATACTTATAATTCTGCATTATTCAAGCTTCTAAAGACACTTTGTATATTGCATTTTGAAGAAGACTCTTAAACAGTGACACATAATATGGAAAGAGATTCCTTTATTGTCAGGTGGGAGTTATTTGTTTTTCCATTTCAATATATGATTAAATATGATTAAAGGTATTGTGTTGTAATAAGGTAACGTTGGAAAATTGCCCTGGGGGGAACCATAGCTGATGGATTCATTAAAGTTGGGAAATGGATGCAGCTGCTACGCTAAATTCAATGAGTGGAAAATGGGAACAGTAGGCAGGTGCAGGTCTCCCTGGCAAGCTCTGCAGCTGTAGCTGAGCTGGGAGCTATCAGTATAGCAGCTTTGTAGGAAAACTAATAGCAGAGCCAAATGCCTAGAGAAGAACCTATGCAAGGGACTGCAGCAATCAACAGTTTAAGTCAACTTTAAGAATCAAGGCTCTCAAGGCCCCAAAGAGAACAGAGGCCGTGGATGAGATGGGCAAACTAATAGTGTACAACACCGCTATCTAGTGCTCACTCTGTGCTAGGTACCATGTCTAATTCTTGTTTCATACTTTGTCTAACACCTTGTTAAACTTTTACAATAACTCTTAGAGGTAGGTATGATTATTTATTACCTCCTTTTTCCAAGTGAGAAGACTGAGACTTGGAGAAGGTAAAAAGAACTTGGCCAAAGCCACATAGGTAGTCACTGGCATTCAATTGGAATTCAAATTCAGGCAGGTTGAGGTCAGGACAATTTTTTTTTACTACTCTGCTGTAAGACTTCATCGATTCAAAGTGATAAAATGGCATCAAATCAAGTCACACTATATTCCCAGAGGAGAAGAGAAGTATAAATCTTGGTGGATAGTAGGGGTATCTACCATAGCAGGTAGTGGTCAAGGTGAGGCAAAGAAAGAAACAACTAGGAGGCATTTTTTAATGTTTGAGTCTGGTGAAGGGCTACCATCTTCACTTCTGACCAATATTCAAGGAATTTAGTGGTGAAACTGGATTGCCCAAACCAGATAAACATAATAGAAACAAGAAGCTCCAGCAGAAATCATTTGATGTGAGAGATCTTCCCACACATTCCCCCATTATTTCTCACACTCTTGAGCACTAAGTGTTAAGAACTATTAAGATACTAAGTATTGCCCAGTCAGCATGGTTCAGTGGTTGAGCGCTGACCTATGAACCAGGAGGTCACAGCTCAATTCCCAGTCAGGGCACATGCCCAGGTTGTGGACTCGATCCTCAATGTGGGGCGTGCTGGAGGTAGCTGATGAATGATTCTCTCTCAATATTGATGTTTCTATATCTCTCTCCCTGTCTCTTCTTCTCTAAAATCAATAAAATATTTTTTAAAAGATACTAATATTAAAGCACTAAGATTTTACATGCTCTGTCCTTAGGAGATGGGAAGGTATTGGAAGAATCCTGATTTAGAAATTCATTTTGTACTCACTGGGTTATTGTCCACCCCCTCTTCAGGTAGGATATATTGTGTACAGCAGAAAAACAAACCAAATGGGCTCTTATCATGTTTCTCAAAAAAGTCCCAGAACTTTGTGGACTCAAAATTGAATTATTACAATGTTTGTTATCAGGGTCTCCCTTGATCCGTCGGTTGGTAATTCAGACTGCAGTTTAATAGTCTTCCAATTGGTGTCTCATATAGAGGTTGTTGTATCTGTGTTTGAAGATAACACTTACTGTCATCTTGCTCCAGGTGCAATTCAACTCAATAACTTTGATCTTTCCACTCACTCAAACAATTGTACAGGCTACTTTCTTCCTAGGGTTCTACTTAAATATTTAAATAAACAAAGGACCTTTGGCTAACAAATGTCAACCTAGGACCCTTAGAATGTACTTTCATTCAAATAGACAACTTTGAAATTATGATTTTCAAAAAGAAGCCCACATTCTCTGACCTTTCTCATGGCTCAGTGCAAATTTCTCTGTTCTCTTTGGCTGACATAATGACAATATCAGAATTTTTATACTTGACAAGTTACTTTAAAGATATAGAAAGAAAGAAAAGAAAAGAATGACAGT
Organism: Myotis davidii; assembly: GCF_000327345.1. Taxonomy (NCBI): domain Eukaryota; kingdom Metazoa; phylum Chordata; class Mammalia; order Chiroptera; family Vespertilionidae; genus Myotis; species Myotis davidii. The sequence continues at coordinate 849,532 of NW_006287548.1, forward strand.
AATGGTTTCAAGATTATAAACCACTCTTTGGTAGCATTAGCATTTGTGGTCACAGGAATGC
>NW_006287548.1:849632-907663 GCF_000327345.1 Myotis davidii
CATTCAGTCAATGCTGTCATGAAAAGAAGCAGTTTCCAGCGTCCAACTCAGCCCCAAGAACACATCCCTCATCTAGCAAGATGTGCTCCACCGAGACACCCAGTATTTGTATTATAACTAAAAAAGGCTAGTTTCAGCTATGAGGTTGAGAATAGCATATATTCAAGGCTAATATGCAAATCAACCAAACGGTGGAAGGACAGGTCACTGTGACACACTGACCACCAGGAGGCAGATGTTCAATGCAGGAGCTGTCCCCTGGTGGTCAGTGCACTCCCACAGGGGGAGCGCTGCTCAGCCAGAAGCTGGGGTTAATGGCTGGCATGCAGCATTGATGGCAGGAGCTGCTCCAGCTCCGCAGCAGTGCTAAGGATGCCTGACTAAGCCATCAGTCTAACATTCCCTGAGGGATCCCAGACTGCGAGAGGGCACAGGCCTGGCTGAGGGACTCTCCCCTCCCCACCCAGTGCACAAATTTCGTGCTAGGGCCTGTAGTTCTGTTATACTTTAATATCTACTGGATGCTTCACAGAAACATCAAACACTGCAGGATGCTTCTTCTCATGCATATCCTATACATTTCCTATTTCCTATTACAGTGAACTGTATTTCATTCATCCCAGTATCCCTTGTGCCTAACACATTGTTCCATACATGTTTATGAAATGAATGAATATAGATTTTGATGATATAAAATTCCTTGATATGCATAAGTATTTATTCTGGGAATATTAATATTGTTATTATTGTCATGTGCAGACTGGCAGAGCCATGTAGTCTAAAGTTACTTTTCTTGATATTTTTTTTTCAGTATTCTCCTAACTCTTAAGTTTATTTCTACATGCAATGGTTTGAGTGTATCTGTAAATGCATAGTATGCATGTATGCCTGTATTTTCTTTATAGCTGCCTACTCATAAGATCAATTGTATTTTCTTCATACAATAAGTAAAATTCTCATACTGGAGCTATGTGCTGTCAAACACAATAAGCATAGGCACCTAGTACATTTCTTCCTGCTAGATAGTATATTTTGAAATGTTATTTTTAAAAAATAGATACATCTATAAATATGCATTAGTGTATATCCTCTAAAGTCTAGATATTTGTGTATATATTTACATGTTTATAACATGCCTTATTTCAGAAAGACTATAAAGCCACTATACAAGGTATGTGTGTGTATATTATAATGTTCAATTCAACTAAAAATGAACAGTAGAGAAAGTCAAAGCAATAGAAAATAAGGGCAATTAGGGAAAAAAGGAGCCTAGGCTACAAAAATATTAGTCACAAGGTGCAACTTACATGCTCTAACCTCTCTAACAGGCAATGTGTAAGCTGGAACTCAATACTCCTACTCTTTGTTAGATGAAAATAGGTGTTTGGGTGTGGCCCAACCATTCTTGGTACTGAAGCCTGAAAAAAATTTGTCACATAGGTCCTCACAGAGAGGATGCTATGAAATGCATTTGGTAATATCTTTACCAACATCCTTATAGAAAATACAGTGAGCGTCATAGGACTGCTTCTGCTAATGTCCCTCAGTACAGGCTGATGACATTGAAGTCAATGTAAAAGCAATTCTACAGAGGACTAATTTGATGAGGTCCAGGGACACAGCTCTCTGGCATCTAGCTTATCTCAAGATAGATTCTTAAAGGGTCAGAGTCATGGGTGGACATCAGGACACCTCATAAATTATTTCTTTCAATTAGGCTTTGGCTAACTATGGCCTGACACTGAGTTCAAGATAATGCTGTTATTGATGGGGCCTGCCCTGGGAGCCATGGACTCCTGAGCTCTCAGGAAATGTCATGAAGACAGAGGCTAATCAGATTCAGAGATTCTAGGAAACCTACTGTCTATTGGATGTTCTCCAGCACAAAGTAAAAACCATGACTCAAAAATAGCTCTAAATTGTTTATGGAAAAGAAAATTCAAAACAGCATCCCTGAAAAACATTTAAACTTTTTCACTGTATAGGGACATGCATAAGTATTAAGCACACTCCTGAAAATTAAAGGGTAGTCATGAAAAAGTCAAGATCTAAACAAAAGCTTGCTTTTAAGTAAATGGTAACATTTTACTAATTCTGAGATCAAAATTACTTAACAAAAGATTAATTTAGAATCTGTAGACTCACAATAGAACCCCAAATATGCTTAAGCAATTAATCTAAACTCTGAAGAAATGACCCAGAAAAAAATAAGGTATTCTACTATCTTCAGTAAATGTGTAGCATTTAGAATATACTTACAGAGCAGTGTACATGCTTAAGTAATAGAGGAAAGAGTCCTGGGTGTGTACCAGTGATGTTCCAATGGCTACATATAGAATTCAGCAACCATGGCCTGTCCATTGTGTAAGTGGCTGATGGGGGAAGCAGAAAGAGCAGACCAATAGGGTCCGTGACAATGGGGAGACCGATGCTATCATTTATATTGGCCTTGCTGAATCTACACAAAGCTCTTCCTTAGTACTTAGGGTTTAAATATCTGTCAGATGGCACCACAGCAGGCTAATGTGGCGGCATGTTCGGAAGGCATTAATTTTTTTTCCCTCCTGCTAAATAGTGGGGAAAAGTGAATTTTAGTAATTAATAGGCACTTACCCTTCTTTCCTCATATTGTCAGCTTCAGTTGGTTTCTGTCTTGCCATTAACATGTCTAATGCATATGTCAAGTGGAAGCCTGACATGCTAGTGACAAACAGAATGTTATGTGAAGGCGGCAATGTGTTAAAACAATTGAGCGAACAAGCACTAAAGTTTGCTGCTCAGGCCATATGTTGCAGTGTTTAATTTCCCGTAGTGGAGAAACATGGCTGTCAGAGAAAAAGATGATGAATACATTTACTTTGGGCAACTTATTACAATGAAGAATGACTTTCCAGAGGAAGGGAACAGCGGAATTAGGCTTGCATGGAGAGCATATGGGAGGCATTCAGACATAGGCAAGGAGAGCAGGACTGCGTGCTTTCGAATGAAAGACATTTAATCAATGCATGTGGCTGGTGTTGACATATGGAAGTGAGAAATGGGTTTTGATTTGGAAGACAGGAAGAAGGTTAACGGTAGTACAGGTGGTTACAGAATGATGGATGCTATGAGTAACTAACAGAGAAAGAATATGTAACTCTCTCAGTTGGGCAACAGACTCCAGAGAACAATGTAATTTAGAAAAACAAAGAACATGAAATGATCCAGGGCAGGTAACCTGGCTACAAGAAGAGATGACAGAAAGAACAAGCTGATGATCAATGGCAGTCAAAGGGATGCACTTGGGAAGGAGCAGCCAGCAGAGGCCAAGGGCTCCAATGGGGAAAATCAGAAGTGGCTTAGGCTGGGGACAAACACTGCCTACACCCGGGGGGAAATGAAGGCTAAAATCTTTCTGGGCTTAAGTTGGTGCAACTTTGATTTGCTCGCCTACATTGGACTTGGAGTATCAGATACTCTACTTGAAACTCTAGGAAACCATCATCTGCTGATTATCAATTCCTTGCTGTGGAGGCATGAAAGCAAACTAAATATTGTTGTGTATTTTGTCCCCCACAACAAGGATTTCTAGATAAACCCATGTAGTCACTTTCTTTCCCTGGTTCCAGAAATGTATAGGAGAGAGTCTTAAGTGACCTTTATCCAAGTGGTATTTAATCTTATCCTTCCAGAGGTGAAAGGTTAGCTCATGAACTCAAGGAAGCGACATATGATTTAGTATTTAATTCCTGTTTTCTCCACTTGTTTTTGTTACTTGGTTAGGGAGATGGCCTTGGAAAGATGGTGTTTCCGGAGCGGTGATTTTGATCACCAATGATTATTACAAAGAAAATGTAATGACCAGATCCCACTCAAAATACCATGAATACCTACACCCTAGAAATACTGTGTTGGAAGAGGTGTATAAATCAGTGCCTTATAATGGTTCATTTAAAATGTGATTAGAGTAATGGGTTTAACAGTCAAGGCCAGCCCATTGTTCTTTTCTGAACTGAAAGCACTTGCTAGACACTTGAAGTGTTGATCTAGCTAACAAAACTTTCTTTTCGTACAAACTCACACTTCTCATGGGTCAAAGGAGTTAGAAGTCTCCCTTAAGATGTTTCAAGAATGAGACATTTAAAATAAATGCTGCTTTAACACTAGTCTCAAACCAGTGCGGGAGGGTGTGAGAAGGTGAGGAGGGACAGCCAGGGACTACTGAAAAATGGAAGATGGGGATTTTGAAAAGAGAGTGATTACCTAGAAGTCAGATTGCAGCCCACCTGATTTTACATTTTGCCTATTTATGCTCTTTAGTCTTTACACTTTTTCCTGAAGATTAAGCTTTAGCTGAGAAGAGCAGAGGGTATTGATTAACTTCTGAAAGTGAGTCTAAATTGATCTAACATAAATTACCCTGGAAACCAAAGAGTGGGAATGAGTGATTAGGGAAGGGGCCAGAAATGAAGATAATTAAATTTAACTACCCATTCTCTTGCAGAGAAGTCCTTACAGCACGCACTTATCTATGCCTCAGTTTCCTCTCTCAAGAGAATGAAGACAACACTTCCTTTTTCATCAAGTCCTGTGAGGCTCCATTACTGCTACAGTCTACATGGAAACCTTCACACAAGAGGTGCTATGGATGTGAGATGAAATGTTAGCATCTAATAGCACGCAGGTCTCACTCTCTTTATTTCTTTTCAAGTGTCTACCACTTCTGCTTTCAACAAGTATGCCTTTTGTCTTGCCACCTGGGTCCCTTGACTAATTCTCTAATGTTTGAAAATTGCACTTACAGATAAAGTGGCGATGGACATGGAGCTGCCATTACAGCTCTTAAAAATGCTGTAAATCATATTTTTATCTGAACATGTGTGGCTCTCTTGGGAGTTTGATGGGCGGGACAGAAAGTAGAAGGCCAAAACAATAACTATTAAAGTAATCGGAACCTGTATGATTTAAAAATAGTCAATCTGAGCCTCATAAAGGGCGTGGGTGGATCATTATCTCTGTTAAATGTTCATGGACTCTGTGCACATATGATTTGAGAAAAGAAAAATATGTAAGTCAGTCTGGTCCTTATAGGATCTAAGAACAATAGTCTAGTCAGTGACTACGGTGAATTGGCAAATTGCCGGTGGTGAATGAATTACCAATATGCCAGATCTGATTTTTTTTTCCCCGAGAAAATCTGAAAACATGGATTTTTATGTGAAGTCTCCAAAATGTTTAATGTTGCTGACAATTAAAAGACAACATTGTGTGTCAAACAAAATATGTATGCTGGCCACCCATGAGCAGATCACCAGCTTGCTACCTTTGACTTGGAAAATGTTGCATGTCACAATAATGTACTTTGCAGATAAATGCTCGGGCCTGCATTGGCTCTCTTATGTTCTGGAGCAAAATATCTCTTTTATTGATCATAGCTGAAATATTCTCCATGTGTAGAACTGTCCTTAATCCAGTTCAAAGACAGTAACTCCTGGAGACCAATCCTGTTCCAGGCACCATCAGGCTTACAGAATGTGGGTAACAGAGTTCCTGTCCTCAAACTGTTCCAGATAGGAGGCAAGATCAGGCAAATTCACCAATGCCCACAACATAAGGAGTGAAACAGGTGCCAAAACAGCAGCAGAAACCAAGTGCCACGGGGCTCTGAAGAGGGAGTGGGTACATGCAGTTATAGGTCCCAGGACAAAGGCTATAGGGAATGCATGGACTGGAATGAGTCATGTGGGGAGATGGAGTTTTGACAGATGGAAATGCTGGAGGAGGGCATTTCTGACAACAGCTTCAGCGAGGGCATGGATGTGAGAGAGGCTGGGGCATGGTGAAGGAGTCATTCACAGCCAGTTTGGCTGGGGCATAGGTAAGTGTCGGGGATTTGTGGAGGCAAGCTGAGCAAAGCAGTGGGCTGGCTCCAAGTTGTGGAGAGACTTGAATGCTCAGGTTGGGTATGTGCACCTACAGTGTAGATGACGAGGGTGAATGAAGAAGGTTGGACTGGATAGGCGTGTAGCTTGTCAGTTTCTGTGTACCTGAGCCCATTTACCGACAGAGAGTGGAGACTTTTGTTCACTGGCATAACTGCAGTCAGGCCTTGAGCTAACATGTGCCCTGGTGGCTCTGTGTTAGGCCTCCATTTCCACCCATGAGTGATGTCTATAAGCTGGTTTACTCTCCTAAGGCTGGCTTCTGTGATGTGCCTTGGGTATTCATCTTACCCCAAACACAGACTGGGGTGCTTAGTCCATGAGATGGCATGGCATTTTCTCCCATATTCCTGATGGGTTTCCAAGGATTGGAGTTTAGCCTTGAACCCTAATGAGCCTGCCTATTGTTTTAACTAAACCTCCTTGGTGCTTGCTGACTTTTATTTATTGGAGAGAGAGAGAGAGAGAGAGAGAGAGAGAGAGTAGAAAGAGAGCGAGAGACATAGACCCACAAAGAGAGAAACATCTATTCCCCTTTACACCTACCCATGTACTCACTGGTTACCCGCTGTATGTGCCCTGACCAGGGACTGAACCCACAACCCTGATGCATCAGGATGATGCTCCAACCAACTGAGCCACCCAGCCAGGGCTTGATGACTTTTAAAAAATGACAGAGTGTGAGAGAAATGAATTTGTTTCTGTCTTATCTCAGCAACTACCCACAAGCCATCTGCAATCTGTGTGGACTATTCCTCACAATTAAGAAGCCTTCATCATCGGAATGGAATAGGTAAAGCTCAGGGATTCCCACTACCGTGACCTCTGCACCCTTGGAGGCTACAGTTTGAATAATTGGCCACTCTCTTTGGGGCTATATACCTTGCATTCATATATTACCCCTCTCTTGCCCACTTTTAAATTTTAAATTAATTTAAATAAAATCAAACTGAATATACAATTTTCTCAGTTACTCTAGTCACATTTGAAGTTCACAGTAGCCACAGGTGGTTACTGGCTACCAGATTAGACTGCAAAACTAGAGAATATTTCAATCATCAGAGAAAGTTCTATTGGACAGCCCTGAAAGCACTGTTCTCTTTTATCAACCAATGGACTCAGCCCTGAAAGATGCTGATGTGACATCGACGTACACATGTCAGGCACAAATAGTCATTGAGCTGGTAGAGCTTTACTCTCAGCTCTCACCTGGTCTGAAAGGGTGTAGGAAAATAGAGGAAGACGGAAATGCTATTCAAGGCATTGGTACAAACACCCAGGAACAGATATTTGACTTGAGAAATCAATCATAATGGAATGTAAACTAATAAAACTAAGAATAAGAAACAGAAAGGAAAGGAATGCAGTGGCACACTGTATAATTTTAGAGCATAAATAAAAAGGCATCAACATAAATCACAGGAAATTATTATATCCCTGGATAAGTATAAGCCAGGGCCATATTTGTAACAGAAACTCAAATTGTATTGTATTATACACAATAAAAGATACTGTGAAACTCTACAAAGAGGTGCCATTGAGAGAAACCAAAAATGTCTCCAGCTTGTATGCATCTTGTTTGCTCATAAAAATCAAGGCTATATGAATTTGTGAACCCCGTACCAATGGAGATTTAATGTGCTTGCACCGAAGATGATATTGTAATGAACTGAAACTTGTTGATGTGCATCCTAGGGCCTTTTCATGCTGATTAGAAACCCCCAGACTCCAGGTGGAAAAGACCCTGAAGCAGAATGTAGACTCCTGCGAAGCAAAGATCTAGTGGGTCCTGTCCTCCATGCATCTGTGGAGCCTAGTACAGCACCTGTCACATAACAAATTGTAAATAAGTATTTGTTGAATGAATGAAGGAAAGAAGAAAAATGAGTGAATTAAGCCTCTGGGTAGCCCCATGTTAACCTGGAATTCTTAGCCTTTATACTAACAGAGAGACTTGCTAAGCATCCTCAGAATCAGAAAGAAAACTCAGATTTTTTTTCTTTGATTTAAAAATATAATTTTTGAAAACATAATTTGCATGGTTCTAAGATATATATACCTTATTCCTCCTATATCCCCCACCCCCAGTTTCTATGCCTAGTTGTTACTAGTAACTACTATATTTAGTTTCTTGTAAATGTTTCCAGCTTCTTTATGTGTATAACGAAGACAAACTCAAGTTCTTATTTCTCTTTTTTTAAATACAAAAGATAGCTTACCTAACATACTATTTTGTTTGCTTTTCTTCATTCAGTAAAGTCTCAAGGACCTTTTAATGTTGTGATACATAGAGTACAATTTTTTAAGTTTCCTAGTATTCTGTTGTATTCATGTATCACAATTTATTTAACCGGTTTATTTAAGCAATTTACTGAATTTAGCAATTTAGGTTATTTCAATTTTTTGGTCTTACGAACAACACTGTGATGAAAAGCTTAAACATATGTCCTTTCATTCATTTGCAAGTGCATTTGTAACATAAATTTCCAGAAGTGAAATTGCTGGGGGAAAGGATATATGCATTTGTAATTTTGATGGATTTTGCGATATTACTCTCCATATGGTGCTATGCTAACATATACTCCTACAGCCTCACCAATGGAGTGTTATCAAACTTCTGGATTTTTGCCAACCTGATCGGAGAAAAATGGTATCTCAATATAGTTCTAATTTGCATATCTTTTATTATGAGTGAAGTCGAACATATTTCCAAATGTTTAAGAGCCATTTGTATTTCATTTTCATAATGTGAACTATTTTCATATCTTTTGCCCAGTTTTTTCTATCAGCTTGTTGTACTTTTATTTCTCCATTTGTGGGAACATTTTATGTTGGGGAAATTAGCTTTTAGTTTATACATGCGTTGCAAATATTTTATCATAGTTTGTGGGTTTTTCTAACTTTTGACCTTGCTCATGAATATGTGTGTGTGTGTGTGTGTGTGTGTGTGTGTGTGTGTGTTATTTGTCATGTAAAAGCATTTATTTTTATATATTCAGACTTACCAAATTTTCTTTTACTGCTTCTGGATTTTGAATCAGTTTAAAAAAAGTCTTTCCATTCCAAAGATTAAAATTATTTTTGGGTTCTTTTAGTAATTTATGACTATATTTCTAACATCTAAACCTCTGATCCATTTAGAATTTATTGTTGTGTAGAGTGGGAGATAAAGACCTAACTTTATTTTTTCAGATGCCTACTCTTTTGTGTTAACACCATGTATTTAATAGCCCATCTTTCCCTGACTCATTTTGAAGGGCTCTTTTAACATATACCAAATTCAGGAATATTCATTGAGTTGAGTGGAGATTAAAGAACCACGTTGAGTGTCTTTTTTGCCCATTGAAAAATCTGTTGGGCTTGCCTTATGGGGCAGGGAAGAACTTTTGGGTCTCCTAGCCTTTTCACAGATACCCAATAGGTCTTCTTATGGCTCCAGGAAGAACAGGAAAGAAAGGCAGGATTTTGCTCTCTTGGCATATGAACCCTTAAGGCTTAAGTTCTCTGTAGTCAATGCCACTGGGCTCAAGGTTATGGAAGGAGTACAGAACACATATTCTTAAAGCGATAACAGGAGTAGGCATTCCAGATGTGGAGAGAGAGGAAGCTCTCTTTGGTGTGTAACCTTCAAGGAAATTGCTTCGCCTGAGTGTTTTCATGTACCTACAAAAAGAAGGAGCTGAAGTAGGTGCACTCCAAGGTCCCGTTAAGCACTGACATGCCATGAACGGTAAGCAGCGACAGTCTGATGAGAGAATTTCAGCTGCATGACAAGAGGGCTGGATCATATTCCACACTAGGCCACTGGCGCCATCACATAAATCGTGCCCTCCAGTGAGGTCAGTTCCAGGGCTCTATGTGTAAATCTGAGGCTGAGGCTGACCACTTGTGAAATGGTTAGAGAATGGGGCACAGACATAGAAAGATTTATGATGTAGCAAGAGATTTGCAAGCCTACGAGGGAATGAGAGAAGGCATGTATGCTCTCCCTCGTTGTAATTTCTAAACCTGTAATAATCCATCTACATGCAAACTTTTGAACCTGTCCTATTGCCCTCCTAGGGCTTATAGAGTTTGACATTTTCAAATGTGGTATGAGCTCTTCTGATGTGAAAGTAAAGACTCTTGTTCATTGCAAGGGCAAATTTTAAGATGACATGATCAAAGATGGTAGAAGGACCAAATGTTGGGAGCGGTTATTTATATCATCTTGGATAAAGGGCCTCTTGGGTACCACATCAAAGGCTCCGTTTGTGACATTCAAAAAACCCCAGCCAACTAGCAGCAGGAGGTATTGGGTAGGCTGGCAAACATTCGCTTTTTATGTAGATCCTAAAAGCATCACACATTTAAATCATAGATCAGAATAACATATCTAAAAAATGGTTGGGAGGCAAACACATTTGAGTTTAAACAACATACATTAAAAATACGAATAACCATCTTTCTGTATTAATCACAGCAAATGATTTTGTTTTTCTACAGTATGCAGATGTCTCTCCCTAAGCAAAGTAACACATTTCTATTTCAAGGCTATTAACAGCGGAGCAGCTGTACACTACAAGAGAATTTGTAAAAATCATAATGAAATTAAACAGCAGATAGAAAGAAAAAAAAGGAGATGCAGCCTTCAGAGCTATGCTTGGTTGATGATATTATCATATTAAATATATATTTCAAATACACGATACATTTCCACACATTTCCACAGAGTGATGCTAGATCAGTATATTACAACTAATTAGAACAGAGCCCTGAGGTTTAAAAAATTCCAATGTTAAGAGAGGAAAATGTTTTCCCTGATGGATGAATCAAGACAACCTTTTGTCCACATATTCTGACTCTCCATTGAATGTGTAAAGTTGTTCTGTAGGTGAGGCTGTGAGTGCCCTGTGAAGGCCTAATAGCAGCAGCAGTTCCAGCATTTGCTGAATAACCACTGTGTACAAACAGTATGCAGTATTCAGCTCTGGAGATTAAATATTTAGATTTTACTCATTACTTCCCAGGAGAGGGATGGTTTTTGTTTCCTTTTGTTTTTGAGAGAGAGAGAAATCTTGAGTGTAGTTGTGTCTAACCTTCCTATATTCTAACCTGACTTCTTAATTGCTGAGTTCTTCAACATTTACCCCATTTTTAGTTGTGCTGATTTTTCTCACCTCTTGACAAAGTCAAAAAGTACATCTATGCTGACATATCATAACATGACTGGGGGAAAATATCTCAGATGATAAGATTTTTTAAAATATTTTAATTTCTTAATTACAGTTGACATACAATATTATACCAATAATTAGACATTTATATAACTTACAAAGTCATCACCCCGATAAATCTAGTACCCACCTGATACCATACACTGTTGTTACAATATTAACTATGCTCCCTATGCTGTGCTTTATATCCCCATGACTATTCTGTAATTACCAATTTGCACTTCTTAGTCCCTTTATCTTTTTCACCTATCCCTCCAATTCCTTTCCCATCTAGTAATTGTCAAAATTTTCTCAGAGGATAAGATTTTATAAACAGAAAGTTTATATTCTGGTTTTAAAACTGGATAATAATGGTGAGGATATATGCTAGCAAAATAAAATAAAAAATGAATTCCCCATCACTACACACTATATATACCAGGGGTGGGCAACCCTTGGCACGCTTGCCAAACATGGCATGCCAGTAACTTTTGCTGGCACGCAAAACCCTCTCTTATAATCTTCCATTTACAATTATTTTCTTAATATCGACTTTTTTATTTTTCAGATAAATTCAGTGTAGGTGCATCTTAGATAAATAAATAATTTTACATAACAAGTTATCTTAAAGACCATAGACATGGATTGACGAGAGAGGTGAAGAGCAATTTCTATGCCTATGCCTTAACTCTCCCTGCCTTCCTAGATCCGACCAGTGTTTTGGTTTCAATCAGTGTGCATGTATACTTTAAAAAATAAATGTATTTTTCATCATATACTGTGTTTTTGTCACTCGAATGAATTTTATTATTTCAAGGTTCTTCACATACATACACCTTAAGAGATATCAAGTAGGCATAATATGTTCTCAAAAAATTAGGGTTGGCACGCAGAAGAATTTTGAGTCAGAGATTTTGCTGGTTTTGGCACGCACTCACAAAAAGGTTGTCCACCCCTGATATATACTATATAATTTGTATAATATATAGTGTTAGTGATGGGATTTTTATTTTATTTTGCTACTATGTGTGTGTATATATACACATATATGTATACATATATATGTATATGTATATGTGTGTGTATATATATATATATATATATATACACATCAGTTCCATAGTTTTAACTATTCTTAATTAGAATTGTAACAGTCACATAAAACCCAAATGAAATAATAACAAATGTTGATTATTTTACCTTTGGAAAGTACTATCTTATGGGAAAAATAATTTCTTAAAAAAATAATTTCTTATTTATCATATGCTATTATCATTATCTTTAGCTCCAAAAAAGCAAGACTGTAAGTTGAATATGCAGATACCATAGACTGATTAAAACAGACAAAAAGTAGAGAGATGAGTAAAAGCAAACCAGTTATATTGGTGGCTATGAGGTTCCATGTTGGTGTTTTGTGTTTTTTTTTTTTGTATTGGAGAAATATTTTAAACTTTCTTGTTCATACTACATGTCATCATTTTGTTATTACAAAGGACAGCTGAAAACCTCTTCAAAGCTTTATACATGCTATAGAATAATTTGTTATTGCTGAATTCCTTATGTAAGTCACGCTCCTGTGGCAGAGGTTTCATTTTAGAAAAAACATTAGTCTTCAGTCTCATGTACCTGAACTTAATCTTAAAGTGAACTACCAAATTTATCACTCTTTTGACTTTACAACATATTTTGAATATAAAAATATCTTACTGGAGTTGTCCACACTAACTTTACACAAAGGAAAAATAAGGCATATATAATGGAGCTGTGAGAGAAAGCATACTGCTGAGTTTCCTTGCAAAGTTTTAGTAAAGCCAACCCATACAGTAGACACCAACCAAAGAAGCCAGCTGACAGCCCCTTCCTCTGGCAACGGCAGAAGGGAATTTACCCACATTTTCAATGTCAGTTTTCCCCAATTCCAATTCTATCCAAGTTAAAAGCAAAATACATACCTAATATGCTGGGAGGCCACCCCATTTCTTTATGAAGGAGATGTGGGTATTGAAAACAGGGCCCGTAGGACATAACATAAAGTCACCATTTCAAACTGGGTCCCCCAAGGAAGTCAGAATAGGACGATCTATTTCAATGGAATCCAGACCAAGTCTTCTTCTCCCAGATGTACTCTTTAGTTTACTCATGTAAACAAAAAGCTCAGGTTCCCATCATCTTTTCCTACCCGACTCCAGAAAACTTCTAAGAGAACCAAGCAAGAGGGGGCCCCAATTATCCCCAGCATCTCAGGGAGCCTTCTGCGGGCAAAACAATTTGTTATACAGCAAAGCGTCTCCAACACATGGTCTGTAAGAGAACTTTGATCGTGCGCCCCGCATTCTTTTTACCTATCAGAAATATTCTGTCTCCCTTTTTTTCCCTGCACAGACGAGACACAATATTAAAACAGCCTGTCTGCAGTATCTAATTAGCAAACTGACTACAGAAGATCACTTACAACATAAAATATTAAATCATCCTAAAAACTAATATTCTCCACACCTCATAAATTTAAAAAGAAGCAAGAGACTGAAATGAAATAAGACCCTGATGCATATCATTCTGGGCCTATGCCCCCCGAAGAGGCTCTACTCCTTGAAGCATTTAACCATTTCAAAGAAAAAATATGTACACAGACGCAATTTTAAAATGCTTTCTATCCCCAGTCTACACTTCATCACAGCAACCCTAACTTGAGACCTGAGTCTGTACTTCTCTTGATCTTAGGCTTCACAAATCATTTTGAGTTCAGATATGGAGCCCATCAGTTATGTGTCTTTTCATTATAATTTCAACCCAGTCTTAGAGCTCAGTTCTGCTCCCATTGGCTCAATGGTCATCATTTATCTGCTTTGTATATTTAGGGCATTATTTAACAGGAGCAGCAATCTGTTTGAAGAATGCAAGGGCCGTTTGATATTAACACAGAGAATGATTAATCAAAGAGCTCTTGGTCCTAAAGCATCCAGAGAGAGCTAAGGTCATTAGCAGGGCAAAACCGGGAAGCAAGCTTTGACTAAGAGAACAAAATAGGCCAATACTTTTGAGGATTAAAAATAAATAAATATGTGGTCATTCATTTTCAGAGCTTTCACTTTAAAAGACCACTGCCGTAGGAGATCTGAAGAAATATTACATTATTTCTAATGCTAGAAATCATTGCCTTTACAGTAAAATAGGAAACTATTTGCATCCACGTAATAACTGAACCAACCAGTGTCTCTAACAATAATTATTTTTAATACCGGAATGTTTAGCTAATTTCATATTTTATGTGAGAAATATCAACAGATGCAGAATCAGGCGTCGGGTATGAGGTAGAGCTGGACTAATTAAACCTGCTACCCTAGCGAGACTTCCTTGGCGCGCCAAGGTAAGAGCTCCTCTGCCAAAAAGACAGAGGTTTCATGTAATTAGCCAGACATCATTCCAAATTAGTTCAATTTTCTACATTGTTCTGGCAGTCAACTCCACCAAGCATTTACCCCATCATGTAGCGGGAAAGTGGGACTAAACACCACAAGACTAATAAGAAAAGCAATTGTCATCTTAAATTTGGGTTTTCCCCAGAGCGTATTCTGAGACAAGGTGTAGTAGTTTTTTAGACCATTTTTAACAAATGACCACAAACTTCATAGTTTATAACAACAAAAACTTACCTTACATTTCCATAGGTCAGAAGTCCCACAAGAAGCCTGTCATCAGGCTACCTACCTTTATGGAAGCTTTAGGGAGAATTCATTTCCTGGCCTTTCCAGCTTCTAGAGGCTGCCTGAATCCCTTGGCTCCTGGGCCCCTCCCTCCATCTTCAAAGCCAGCATGATCAGGACAAGTCCTCCTCACAGCGCTGTCTCTCTGGTTGTCTCTGCCGATTCCTTCTTCCACTTTTAAAGACTCTTGTGATTAAATTGAGGCCAGAATAATCTCTCAATATTGAGGTCAGCTGATTAGCAACCTCAATTCCATCTGCAAACTACATTCCCCCCTGCCTTGTAACCAAATAGATTCACAGGTTCTGGAGATGAGGATGTAGGCCAGCTGTGGGCAAACTATGGCCTGCAGGCCGGATCCGGCCCGTTTGAAATGAATAAAAAAAAAAAAAAAAAAAAAAAAAAAAAGACCGTACCCTTTTATGTAATGATGTTTACTTTGAATTTATATTAGTTCACACAAACACTCCATCCATGCTTTTGTTCCGGCCCTCCGGTCCAGTTTAAGAACCTATTGTGGCCCTCGAGTCAAAAAGTTTGCCCACCCCTGACTGTGGGTGGGGCATTACTCTTCCTGCTACCCGAAGATTTGGTGTTAAGCATCTTGAGTGAAGTGAGATGGAGACAGGCAAAAAGCAAACAAAGGGAGTGTTCGTGAGCAAGTTACTGTTGTGGGCAATGGGGATTCAATGTACTTGGGACCCTTGAGAGAATATGTGAAACATGCCTCAGAATTATAGCACTGAGTAGTGGAAAAGCTGGGTATTTATTCACCTGCTTTCATTGCTTATTGTTTGAGGGTTATTCCACAGGTATTATTATCTCATTGAAGGTATATCTCTCTATAGAGCTTGAAAAGATAGCTGCCAAGATCTAATTCACATTGTTCGCATAGTACTCAATCCCAGAAAAAAGCATCTAATGATTAAAGCGCCTTAGACACTCCAGCATTACTTGAGTTATCTAGTTATCCTTGAACCAATCAGTGCCATTCAGGAGAGCTAAGATGTGGTAATTGGCTAGGCCTGGGTCCAAGTGCCATCAATCACATGATTGGCAACGTCACTAGATTCACATGAGATGGAGGAGCAGTACTCCAATGAAAATAGGGGTATTGTGAGAAGAAAGCAATCCAATGGTTTCCAGAGGAATGGAAAAAATATCTGTAGAGGGCTCAGAGAGGACAAGATCAAAGAGCAAGCCTCGGGGCTCATAGCTCATCCAGAGGTCCCAGCTCTTACCTCTATGCCTATAGAGAGCAGGAGCATGGCTGCCAGGGAAGAAGAAAGCAAACATCTCGGACACATACATTACCAACCTCAAGTCACAAAGCCGGGTTGTGGACTTTCTGAATACACTGCTTTAAGCTCAGATCCTAGGTGTTAAGAGAAAAAGCTGCCCTAGAAGGTGGTAGTATAGGAGGAAAACACTTGAGAAAGAGCAAGAAAAAAATGTCATGGAAAAGAGAAAACACAAGTAAAAGATACATTAGAAGATGAATACATAATGAAAATAAAGAGAAGAATAAATATTGAAAAACTAGGGCAAATTGGGGGAGGAAAATTTTTTTTTAAAACTAAAGTAGGTGAAGGGCATTCATTAGTAAAACAGGTAGAATGATCGCATCATTTAGGAATAAATCAGATATTTTGATAAGTAGAAACTATTTGCTAAGCTTTGCATTTATCAATCAATCTGTTTCTCCATCTATCTAATCTAACATTTGTTTAATCAGAGCCTTCTAGGATTAGGATTTGTCTCTGAATGGTATTGCATCTAA
Source organism: Myotis davidii (assembly GCF_000327345.1). Taxonomy (NCBI): domain Eukaryota; kingdom Metazoa; phylum Chordata; class Mammalia; order Chiroptera; family Vespertilionidae; genus Myotis; species Myotis davidii. The sequence continues at coordinate 866,233 of NW_006287548.1, forward strand.
AGAAATTCAAACCTGAGTCCAAAGTGACTTAAAAATGTAAAAGTTGCAAAGGGAGAATTTTAGGATATAACGCACTGAATAAAAAAAGAGCCTAAAAATATCTTTAGCCTGCCTTTGTCCCCAAAGATCCACAGAGTCTCGATCTCTCTGTCTCCCCCTTCTCTCCCCTGCTTCCTGCCCCTATTGGCCCCCTGTCTAAGTTTTTCATTTTTCCCTCCCACTCTCCAGATTTTCTCTTTTCCTCCATGGAGAACCCCTTGCCCTCATCATCTCAGTCGAGCCAGGAGCCAAGCATTCTCTCAGGAAGGCAGAGAAGAGAGGCCCTGAATATTCCCTCTTCCACCTTCTTGGCTCTGCTTCCCATGCATCATCTCGTTTAATCCCAACAACGGATTTAGGAGGTAGGGATGATTATCATCGCTCGACAGATGGGCCAAGTGGGGCTTAAACCAAGGTCTGTCTGATTCCGAAGTCCAGGCTCCTACACTCTCTGCTGCACTCCTTATCGGTGGTCCTTCGGTTCTGGCATAAATTAAAGGTCACCTGGGGGATATTTGTTACATATGAGAATTCCAAGGCTCTACCCCCAGAGACTCACCTTTAATCGCTTTGTGCTGGGGTCAGGAATCTGCATGTTTAACAAGTACTCAGGTGACTCTAATGCAGGTGATTGTAATGCAGGTCAGACCCTGAACACACTAGGAGGAACATTATTAGTAAATCTTCCACTGGGGCGGATCGTTTGGAAGTGATGTAAGACTGAGTCATCAGATGCATACATGGGCTTATGCACATGAATCTATTTTTTGTATTTAGAAATACAGCATGTGCTGCTTCCCACAGATGTATGGATTTTATGTGTTTGAAGCCTACATAACCATTTGTGCTCTCTCTTGGTTCTGTGCACACTGCATTAGTAAACATGATATTTTTATTTAAAGCCTTTCACAGTCTAAGAAAAGAATTCAGTCTCTTTGCTATGATTCAGAAATCATACACAGAAATCCCCCAGGGTGTTTCAGGCTTAGAAACCATTACAAATAGCTGTGGTCTCTGACCCTGGCCTTCATTCAGAAGAGTGCTGTTTCTCTAGGGGAATTGGGGAGAGAGAGAGAGAGAGAGAGAGAGAGAGAGAGAGAGAGAGAGAGAGAGAGAATTCAGCTAAGTGACAACCCTCGGAGGTTAACAGCTCTGAAGAGTTTATTTCTAAATTGATATTCGTTTGTGGAAATTTTTCATCTTTTGAAAGTAGAGTGAGGTCACCCCCTCAGAAGCACAGAGCGGTGATTCAATGAGTTCAGTGAGTTCTTAGAAGTGGCCCAAAGTGCCGGGGAACAGGGACACCCCTGCAGGGCCAGAGGTGAAGATCACTACAGTCCTGAGGTCTCTGAACAAAACCCCTCCCCACTTCACAGTGTTTTCTTCACTCAGATTTTCCTGGGCTTTGGGTGGGAAACCAGGAGGGCAGCCCACAGGGCACCTTCCCTAGCAGTGAGCAGTCCTACTGGGGTCTCAGGTTCTTTTTGGTTGTACTCCAACCTTTATTTTAATGAGTCCCCACCCCCAGGGGTGACTGTAGTGGAGTGTTTGTTATGAGTTGAGGCTTTGGTGCCACACACATGGGTTTGAATCCTGGCCCTGTCACTTAGCAGTTGGGGGAATGCAGGCAAACTTCAGCTCCTCCTCTGTAAAAGAGATGATGGGTCAGGATTTCTGTGTAAAACTAAATATAAATGGAGTCCTTAGCAGGGTGTCCACAATATAGCAAATGACTCCATGAAGGTTAATTTACAACTAAAACTAAAAGCTACTGTATGCCGTTAAATGCCACAGAATGTGCACTTGTGCAATTTTCACTCAACGCCTATGCAGAGCACCCATCCTGGCCCAAGTCACAATGAAGTGAATTCATCACACACAGCCCTGCCTGGTGCACCTTACATTCTAGGGAGGAAAACAGACATTGGTCAAATACTGAGCACATTTTGATATGATAATATCTATCTCAATTGATAGGGAAACAAAAGCTTAGAGAAGTTAGAGAACTTGGCAAAAATTCAAGGGCTGTGTGCAGCAAATTAGGAATTAGAATACAATTCTGCCCTCCTCCAAATCCATATTCCACCCACCACCATGTGGATTCAGCAACAGAGGAGTTATCTGCTGTGGAGTTTTCACCACTTTCCCCTTCACCACTACCAAAGGGCCTGGCTGATTTGTCATGCTATGTGTATAATAAGCAATTTCTAACTGACATGAAACTTGGACAATTATGATTTATGTAATGTTTGGGAGATGTAGAGGTGAGGAAGAACCTTTTCTTCATGTGATATTTTTGTTTGCTCAAGCCCAAAATAAATAGACAAAAATCAGAGACTGAGGAAGACAATGGTCTGGAAACATCAGGTATTTTTAATTATACCCCAGTAAGCAATAAAGAGCTACAAATAGAAAAGTGCTTGATTCTATAAAATATCCATTTATTAGGGGGCGCCATATTGTGCAAACATACCCAAATGTCATGCAACAGAATAAGTAGCAATAAGCTTTGATATACAGGGTGTGGCAAACGTAGGTTTACACTTGCTTGTATGGAGAATAATACAAAAATCAATAAATAACAATACAAAAATAAACTTTCATGTACTCACAACTGTAAACCTACATTTGACACACCCTGTATATCAGGGGTCATGACTAAATCTGGTGGGGGGAAATCCACAGTATTGACCCATCAATGAAATAAAATATTCTTTTATTGTTCAGTTTCTTAATTGAAGCTTTATAGTCATTTCTGAGAAGTGGATTTTTGTATATCTAAACAAAATTAGGGAGAAGCTGACTTAAACACCTACAACAAACATGTATGTACAATGAAACATAAAAATAATCAAAACATGCCCTGGCCAGGTGACTCAGCTGGCTGGAGCATTGTCCCATACACCAAAGGGTCGAGGGTTTGATCTCCTGTGGGGGCGGGTACAGGAGGCGACCCATCAACATTTCTCTTTCCCATCAATGTTTCTCTCTTCCTTCCTCTCTCTGTAAAGTCAATAAGAACATGTCCTCGATGAGGATCGAAATAACAACAACAATAACAATAACATTTTTAACTCTGCTGTTGGGTTCGAACTTCTTCTCATGCAATGTTTTCTAAGGAAGTCGAGGATTTCTTCTCCAGCTCCGGATCACCTTCTAGTGCTAACATAGAGATCAGAAGTAAGGCAGTGAGAGGGAAGTGAGAAGATAAGGTGGGAAGGTGGAGAAGAACCCAGGAGCGTGAACTAACTAGACCAAAATGTGGAGTGAAAACACTTCCATTCACATTCACCCCGTCTTCCAAAGCCTTTTTGCTGTTTTGTTTTTCTGCTTTCAGCTACTGTCACTACAACAAAGTATTTAGCAAAGAGGGTCGTAGTTTCATCGTCAAAGCTACAATTATTTTTTAAATACTTAGAATGAAAACCATACCTCTTATTGGTAAAAGCTAGATCCATAGGGAGGTGCATTACTTTTTTTCAAGTCGCCAGGACAGAATTAATTAATCAAATGTTCACCCCAGGGGTCACTCAGAGCTTTTCCAGGCTCCCACTCAGCTCTGCATCCCAGATGCACAGCGCACAACACCTGACGAGTTGAAATAAATCATTGTCATTTTATGTAGATGTCCCCACTTAAATAATACACTCTTTTGGCATCGCCATTAGCACTGATGAAGACCCTCTTCAGAGACGGAGCCGCAAATGTCACGGGTCTCCCCAGTGCCTGTCAAGTTTCCAGAGTAAGTCACAACCAGGAGGACTTCCTTTGAGGGCCGTTCATTCTGCAGCGATCGTGTGCATTTTGGGTTACGGCAATTTGTCATCTGAATGGGCAGTTGTACATTTTAAGTTTTATCTGATTGTCTCCCCATGTGGGATCACAACAGTCTTCATCCTGGATGGATTTCAGCCCTCCTCTGCTTTCTGTCTCTAGAGAAGTGCTTCTCACCCGGGGCTCTGCGAATGGCAGGAGGGGCTCCATGAGCGTCGGTAATTGTGTGTGCACATCAGGTACGTTTTTCTTTCTTTCTGAGAAGTGGATCCACTGATTTCATCAGATTCTTAGAGGTCTTGGGAACCAAATAAGGTTAAGGAAGCTGGCTTTCCAGGCTCTAATTCTTATCTGTTACCTGGAAGCCCGCTCACTCTCTTGACCCTTAAGCACTCAGCAGCATCTTTAGTCCTTGAATTTAAGCACGGGTCTTTTCTGGATTCCTGGTCACCACTGCTCAGGAAATACATGAAAGTCATATGCTGGAGGTTCTGAAGAGCCTGGCAAACATTAGAAAACTACAGATTAAAATGCTTGGATCTTGGTCCATTTTTTCCTAAGACACCTATGCTACACATTTTAAGAAAAAATCTTGCTTAGAGCTGCTGGGCTGGGTTCAGCCCAGCCACAATCCTTGCTACAAATAAGACGTGTGTTGAAGTCTAATGCACCTTTTATTTTCTTTTAGAGAAATCAAAGGCAAGGAGGTCCTCCTATTTTTCCATAAAGCCTCTAGGACAGTGATTTTCAACCTTTTTCATCTCATGGCACGTAAAGCTAATTACTAAAATTCTGTGGCACACCAGAAAAAATATTTTTGCCAATCTGACAGAAAATAGGTATAATTTTGATGGATTTACTACCCACCCCCAATAAAACAAACAAACAAAAAACTAATTGTAATTACCTACCCTTTCTGCCCCAGAGTGACTGTTAAAAAAAATCAGGTGCCTATACTTGTATATAAGGATTTCTGGTACCAAGAATTAACCAATCAGATGCAACCGTACTATGCTACGGACCAATAACATGCAACTCTATTTTGTGACCTATCTAGTTATGGTTCAAGATGGCTATTATTATTTTTTACTTGACAATCTAAGGGAAAATAGGTCAGTGCCCCTGACTATATAGGCAGATGTTGCATATTTAAAAAATGTTTGCAATTCCCCGGCTGAAAATCCACTGCTTTGGAGCCTCCCTGATTTCTGTGATCCAGGAGAAAGCCCCAAACCTCACTCCTTCCCTAGGCATGGGGGTGAGGCCAAATCCCCCCGAGAATTTCCCCACTCAGCCTCCAGGTGTCAGTAGAGACCTACACATCTGCCTGCCTCCCTGCCCCCCTCCTTGTCCATTCATAAAGTGGTGGGTGATTTGTGACCGCCTCGCTGTGATTGCAGAGGCAAACAGCCATCTTTGCTTGTCTCTCTACTAGATTTGTTTTTCTAATTTCTTCTTCCTTGAAGGTTTACCAGCTGCTTTATTACCACAGCGAGGCTTCCTTGCCGCCTCTTTTCTTTTTCCTCTCCCCCCTCGGCTCCCCTCCTTTTTGTTTCTAGAGACAATCAGTGTCTCTGGTCCCAGCTGCCACTGCTGATTTTTCATTACAGTTTAATTTAAAACTGGGATTGGAATGGAAATGTCTTTTTGCCATTTGGGGTTTGCAAGGCCTGTGGTTTTATTGCCAAAGGCACAAATGTTAGTTACTACTGTTTTTCCAGAGTTTGCTGGGGAGGGCGAGAGGGTGTTGGAGGGTGGGAGGGGAAGAAAGACAGGCGGATGGAGCAGCAATGGGAGGGAGACTGGAGGGAAAACCCCGCTCAGGGGCAGCGTTATTCTGTGTTCTGGGTATTGTTTTGTTTGATATTTTAAAGAATGGATTTGGGTCAGAGGAGGGAAAAATAGTGTCTCATCTCCCCAAATGGATGTTTATGCAGGTCAAATATCTGTCAGCCCTGGGAGAAAGGAGGCTGAGGGAGGGATGCCACACATAGAATATGAGACTGGTATCTTTATGGAGAAGTTTTTGTGTGTGTGTGAAGTAATAGTAACATCTCCAGCTGTTCACCTGACCACAGCTTGGAATGGGAACACCCAAGGAGGGACTACACTATATACAACCCCAGAGGGAACAAACTATTTTATACTTTCACCTAAAAGGGGACATCAGGCATCTTTCTCCACTAGCTTCTGTATTCTCTCTCCTTTTACATTCCTGGGCTCAAGTCCGAAGGTTTATTTATGAGTCTCCCTCCAGTCATGAAACCCAATCCAGCTACACAGTTAATGCTTCCTATAATCTCTTAGAAGACTCTTGGTGACTTACTGTATTGATCAGATTAGGGCCAAACAAGTCTCTACAATTGATTACGTTTTTACCTGTCTCGGTGTAAAATTAAAGAGGAAGGAGGGAAATTCTTACTTAAAAGTAATCTTGCAGGAGGAGATGGAGAGATGACTTTGCATGCCTGCACTGAAATATTTACCACTGGCCTGGGAAGGGGCTGTTTGCCAGGTGTGGCGAATCTGCAGAAGCCAGGGTGGCTTATCTGTCATCCTAAAAACAATTACTGTCTGCCCTCCCGGGGAGATTCCCACTCTTTCTGGATTCACCAGTTTCGCTTGTCAAATTGAATGCTCCATAATCTCTACAGATCCCGCTGACTCCCCACACGGCCAGCATTTCCAAGCGGCCTCAGGCGGCTCTGGGATTCATGAACCTGTCTGGGGTGCAGGCATCTCACTGTCATCCAGCAGCTCGGAGACTGGGGGCGCCTGGAGGGATGCCTCGGACCTCTGCTGCCAGCGTGCTCTTGGTTAACTGGCTACAGGGTACATTTTCTCTAAAAGCACACATTTTTCATGGCCCGACATTACCACTGGGTTCCCTCTCTTCCCTATTTGCCCCATCCTCTCCTGCGAGTTTGGTGGATGCTATTGCTATGTCAGAGGGAGGAGGGAAGTGGCCCAGGAGCCCAGCCATCATCCCGCAGACAAACCTCCGGGGCCGTCGGGGTCGTCTCTGCCATTCCCAGACCCTTCCAGCGGTTGGAATTTCCTCCCAGGAGCCGTTCCTCTAGCGCAGGTGGGGCGCTCATTTCTACAGTTCAGAGTTCAGGACACCCAGAGGGGGATGGAAAACAATCATGATGGAAACCCTTTGAACCCCAACTGCCGCCCTGCCTCCATCCGACAACAGCAAAAACAACAAGAACCACAACACATCTTTTCCCCACCCTGTGCTTCATGTGGTTAACGCCAAGGTAGCCACAGCCACCGGGCAGGGGAAGCATGTGTCACTGAACTGCCCCGGAGACACCCTGAATCATGGGCCTAGGCCTAGGCCCTAGGGTATGCCTTCCCTGACCACAGAATAAAGTCTGGACCTTCAAGGAGCTGATGGGCACTTGAGGAAAACAGTTATTTGAGCGTCTGTGCAGCCTTCCTGGATGAAGGATGTTCCATGGCTGCTACCTCTGGCTGGCCAGCCCTCCTCACTGGGGTAGATTGAATAGCAAGCAGTGGGCTCCCAGGGCCGCTCCACTTGCGCTGGGAAGAAGCAGGTCGCATCTTTAAATGCTTTCTTGCTCCGGATTAACCTGCTGTGGTCAGCTCCTTGCAAGCAGACATTCCAGCCACATTTTCTTCCCGTGTTTACTGGGGTAAATGCAGGGGGGGCTATGGCTTGAGCATTCACTGTCCTGTTTGACAGGAAAATGAGTGTTTGATCTTGTTTTGGGGGCTACAGGGTTCTCTTCCGAAATCTCTTGAAAAACCTCATAAACCCAGGTTAGTGGCCACATCTGGGACCCATTAACTCCTCATTTCTGCTTGTTCTTAGCAAATTTTTGTCTGGTGACAACTCATGAACTCGGGGGTGTTTTTGTTTTGCTTCACACCACGGAGAATGCTGTTGACTTGCTTGGGTTTTGAGAAAATATTAGCAAAACGCAGGCTGTGGTTGGCGTGAAATAAATTGCTAGGAAGACTTGGTGGGACATTTGGTTCCTGAGGAAGCAGGGGGACATTTTTCTTCTTCGGATTGCAGGGGGATTCCGGAGTGGCCAGTGTTCTGGGAAGAATTTTCCTGAAATTGAGTAAGAAATCTGGATTCTCTTCCTATCTTCATCTATAGAGTAGTTTTGGGAAAGTGGTTTGGTCTCTCTTAGTTTCTAAATTTTTATTTTCTAAATGTAAGAAAAAAACAGCACTGTATTTTATTTTATTTGGCAAGACATGCCAATATCTCCAGAGATTAAAAGGCATTAAGTAATTACATCACACTAATACTTAGAAATAAAGCTACTCGTGTATGACAAAAAAAAACACAACAGATTGGAGGACGTTAACTCAAAGACGTAAGACAGGCTGAGAAATGTAGTAGAAAATTAGCTTTTATTTTTCTGTTTAAAGTAATTAATAAACTAAACACAACAATCAACTCTTTCACCCACAGCCAGCATCAGGGGACTTCAAACATTGCCTTTGAAGTGGGCCCCCAGTAGGGAGGACCCCACTGTTCAGGCTACTTTATAGTGGTAATATACTGTCTGGAAAAAACAGATGCCATGGAAAATGCACAGATTGTATCTCTAAGCATCTGAAACCCTAAAACTTCAGGGGGCCAAGGAAGGTCCCAGGCTTTTGATTTCCCCCTCCCTCCCCCCAAAAAAGCCTAAAGTATTAAATTGAAACAGGCATTTCATTTCTTTCCTTCATATCTCCCTTCACCTCAGGAGACCTACGTTAAATTCCACTTAGATCACAGCTAGACATGGGTTTGATGGTCTCTAGCCACCTTTTAACTGTACGTTCATCCCATAAATAGAAGATGAATAAAGATGTCAAGCTTCATCCGTATGATATTCTGACACATGTGGATCTCTGCGAAGGAGGGGCCCAGATGAAGAGGGGCTCAATGGATTCTGCAGAGGGAGAATGCACCAAGGTGACTGTACCACGTAAACAAGAATGGGCGGCAGCAGAGCCCATAGCCAGCGGAGCTTCAGCGGTCAACAGTATTCTGCATGGACACTGGCAGCTAAACAGCAATTGTGCCGGTGTAATATGAGTTCAGTGCGGGCCACTTCCTACAGTCACTGTCATCACACTTTGGGTTTAAATGGCTGTTTTCCAGGGTCAGCGAACTAAGGCCTACACTTAACACACTCAAGTCCCGAGACCAGATTCAGTGCTTCATGTTCTGGGTTCAAATACCTGGATAGTGATTTGGGGATGATACTAAGATATATTCATCCACCTGGATGTATTCATCTGAACGGGGGAAGAACCAAAACAAGGAATACACTGCCAAATCGTGATCACTCCTTCCCTGGAATACGCCTGGCTGTTTTTAGTTTGTTCATGTGGGAAGCCAGCGAGGTGAAAAGTGAAGTGATACGTCCAGAAGAAAAACCAGTCGAAGCTTCATTAATAACTCCCGGTAGAATGCTCCATGGCCCTTTCTCGGGCAGCCTGGCAAGCTGAACTAAACAACAGAGACTGCAGGAATGTAAAAGACATAGTCTTAACACTAAACCTTCTAAAGATTTGGCTGTCATTTGACATTAAAGGCAAAGTGTAAAAACCTCCACTGAAACAGAGGGGGCTTTCGCATGGTCATAGTGCTAAAACTTAGTGGGAGAAGAAAAGCCGGCTTCAGAGTTAGCCAAGGGTGGCATTGAATAGTGTTGAGTGACCAAGCTTTCTTTCTATGTCTGGCTTGGGATTTTTGAGAGCAAAAGATGACAATGCAGGTATGATGAGGTGCAATTTAGCTATTCCTAATGCTAGTGACAAATCTCCATTTTCAGGAAAGACTACATAACAGGTGTTGGGCATAGTATATAAACTAATTCAAAGATCTAGATGCTGCTTATGTTTCTATACCAGTTCACACTTTCTGTTGTTTTCTCACATTATAGGGTTTCATTGGGTTTCTATGGCAATGCATGGGGCAGTCGGGATAAACATTACTGCCCTACCCTGCACCTGAACAAACCATCCTTCTGAAATGAAGGAACTCATCCAAGGCTAACTAGCTGATAAATATCTGGGCTGAGGCCAGGCCCAGGCTTCTGGCGATGATCCCTATACATATTCCCAATATAGTTTATAAATAAAAAACAGGTGCAAGTAGCAAAACGTGGATAGTCTAATGTCCAGCAAAAGCCAAGCTCTGCAGAAAAGAATGAGAACCAAGTGACAGGTCAAGAGAGCATGGGAACATGTGGAGATTCTCTAAGTGGAGGGTCTTCTTGCCCATACCCTGAGCACCATCATGGAGAGAAATGGTGTGTTATTGTGGCATGCTTACCCCCACCCCCGCCCCATCACATGATATGTACTAATAAAATTCAAACTCTATTCACTCTTATGAGGTACTTACTGTATTTCAGGCTGCATTCTAAGCCCTTTATATTGATTGATTCTTCTACTTCCTATGAAAACGGCTTTATTATTGTCCCCATTTTGTAGACAAGGAAACTGTGTCCTCCCCGACAGAGTCCTTCCCTGGGGCAACCCTGCAATAGGGTAAGATGCATTGCAGAAGCCTATAGGGCCAGCCTTTAAAATGGCCCACAGGCCTCCACCTACAGAAATGAGGGGGGGAGGGAGTGGGGAGGAGGGGGGCATCTCTTCCTCTTTCCTCATTCTCTCTCTCACTTTATCAATATTTCCTGAGCAACCCCTGTCATGTGCCCCTTTGTTAATAACCCTCCTTGCTCACAGGGCAAAGGTGGGCCTGCAGCTTTCTCCCCTTCCTGCCGCCTGTCAGGAGAGGAAATCCCAGCTTGCGAGGGGCCTGACACAGGGGGAACTGGATAGCACCAAAGGGTCAAGGGTAAGAATGCAGGGAAGAGTGAGAAATCCCAGATAGCGTCCAGCCGGTGCGACGCAGGAAAGGCTCCTTCCCACGCCGTTTCTCCTGGCTGCTCCCCGGCTGCCCCACAGGAAAGAGAACTGCAGCCTGTGGTGCTGTGACCCTGTGTGTACAGGCGTCCACACCGCGGAGAAACGCGAGGGCCTAAGGGGGGTAAATCCTGAGCTCTGGGTTTGCCATTCTCCTGTGTGCATCTAACTGAAACGACCTGGTATGGGTTAAATGCCACCAATTTCGTGTATCATTCATCACCGGGGCCTATTGACCTAATAACCAAATGGCACATCGTGCTGTGTGCTTAGTGACATGGGTGTGCCAGGAAGAGGGCACAGGATGGAACCTCCCTGTACACGCATCAAACACATTTCCTTCGACACATCTCATTCCACACCTGGCTGGTTGTGGACACCCTGGAGGATGGGGCATGAGACACGCACCCCTCCTCCTCCTCCATCTATCTTGGCTTCTGCTCTGCCATGAGCACTTGGCCTTGATGAGAAAGCACCTTCCCCCTGAAGGCCCGTGTGTCCTGATGCAGGTCTCCTCTCAGCCCCTTCTGCTCAGGGCTAAGGTCTGGAAAGACCTCAGGTAGATACAGGCAACACAACGACAGACCAGGGGGGCAGGGGTTAAAGTTTTGGGCATCGATTGTTTTGCTAGCGATGGCTCTCATCCCCATGAACTTGCTTGGAGAGTTATGGGTGTGGAGCCTGAAGAGAAGGCAGGTTGATTAACTGAGTCTCTCTCTCCTACTGGCAGTGAATACCGCTGCTTGTTAATGAAGCTGCGTGTTCCCGGAGCATGAAAGGGTAAGGATCAGAGAAAGTGAAACCTAGAATCGGCAATAGAGATCATTTAGCCTAACTCTCCCGCTTTAAAGAAGAGGAATCAGGTCCTGTGAGGCTAACCACTTCCTCAGGAAGGTTATTTAGTTGGTTGGTGGCGGAGGCAGTGCTACCCCCTGGTTTATTACTCCCCCCCACCTATGCCGCAATGACAAACTCACAAGTATACACAGCCCCTAGCGCCTCCAGAGCCAGTGCAGTGGTAAATCGGCGTTGCTTCCAGTGTGTGCGGAATCGGAGGCCTGTTAGTGGCCGGAGGCTATGGGCGTGCTATCTTTCAAAAATGCATATTGCTATCTATTAAGTAAAACGAGTGTAAGTTTGAGGAAGTTAGTTCCGCTGGAGCTAATAGGCAATAGTGTTAATTAGTCCGAGGGCATGGGTCCAACTCCACGAGGGCCAATTAGCTCACACAATGGGAAAAAAGACTGTTTCTTAGAGTTGGACCGTACCCCAAACTCAGCCAGGGGGTCCCTGGGGGAGCCAGGTGAAAGAGTGAGGAGGACACGGCCCAAACCCCTCCCCCCGGCAGGAAAAAAACAGCTCAAGGCATTTCTCAGTGGAATCACCATACTGCACTGAGGGCAGATGTTTTGTAAAAAGCTTTATTAAGGTTGAAAGATGGGGATTCCTTGGAGCACGTTCTCACATCCATTCTCTTCACATCTTTGTGTAACGGCAGTGAGGGGGATTGGGATTCCAGTTTTGAAAATTGGGACCTAAGACCCAGAGAGGTAAAATGATCTGCTTCTTCTTCTTCTTTTTTAAACCCAATTATCAGGCAATCAGAGAACATCAGACTCCAGACCTAAACTCTAAACCGAGGTCCTTGAGACTTTCCACTCACTAGATGCCACAGCCTCTTACTAGCACAGGGCATCTGCTTTGCTGACACAAAGGCGGACATCTAGGCCTTCTGAGCTGCGTCCCTGTGCAGGCTGTTGCTGAGCTGGAAAGCCAGCTCCATTCCCCGATTGGACCAAAGGACAACAAACAAACAAACACGTGGTCACAATTCATCTGCCCTTTTTCCTCGGCAAAATATGAACGGGCACAAAGGCGAGGTCTCCTGCAGTCCTGCCTGGAAGGCCCCAGTCCTGTTCCACAAGTCAAAGTCGGAGACACGTCTGTGAGAACAGAGGAAGGAAGGAGTGGCCACAGCTGAGCAAAGAAACTTGAAAACAAACAAGCGAAGGCACCTCACCCGCTCCATGTCCCTACGGCCCGTTCAGTCCTTCACTGTCTTATTTCAGGCCACTGTCTTTTCCTGGGGACCTAGTTACCCAGATACACTTTGTCCTTTAGAGAAACAGCTAAGAAGTTGTCAAAATCAAACGTAGGTAGTCACAGGGAGACACTGGGGCGTTCCATGATGTCTGGGAAGTGGAGCCAAGCAGCTAAATTGTAACCTTAGCCCTCCAACAGAAATACAGCCACGGCACAGCGCGCCATTCCCCCGACAAGACAGGTTTTTAAGCTTCGTAATGGCGATGGCACCTCATTTTACACAGATTGTCTTTTGACAACTTGAGTAACTCAGCCATGGCTTAGAAATACTGTTACACATGCTACACACTTCAGCCAGCACTTAGGTTCAATTCTATTGAATCCAAGAATTCCTGACCAGGATGCAGAGTTCTGGCAGCCTCTCTTCTACTCCTACCTAAGGCATTTGATTAAGTGCTTACGGTTTCCTTGAGACTTATACTCATAATCGAACAGAAAGCAGCCAAGACAAGCCCTAACAGCTTCTCAGCGGATAGGCGTGGCAACCTCTCGCCTCCTGCCCCTGGTGTCTCACATCCGTGTGTGGGAGCTCTTCTCAGCAAGGCTGGTGAGTTTCTCTCCTTGTGCTCACCCCAGAGGCCTGATCTCACCTGGTTGTTCAGTGCTAGGATGGTAAGGTTGGGAAGACCTTATTAACAATTAGATTTTTGTTTGATAGAAGCTGATGTGGTAACAGAAAAGCGAGAGTTTCAGGTATCCCCTAGTCTAACCCTCTATGCTAGCCTTCTCATCTCTTTTCCACATCTCTAATCAAAGGATATTCATTGATTCCCATGGAAGTCCATTCCAGTCTGGGGCAGTTCTAATTGCAGTAAAGTTGTTTCTTAAAATAAGGAGGCATCTGTTTCCCAGGTAATTTTGAACCACTGGTCCAGGTTCTGCCCTCTAGAGCAAAAAAGAAGAAATTCAACCTCTCTCCCACTTTATATCCAATTCTGTATAAAAACCCAGATATCTTTAATTTATGAATTTATTCATTCAGTCGCTCAGTTTGCACTTTATAGTGTCTACTGAGTCATAGACCAAGTTGAATAGACCTGCCCTCTCACCTAAGGAGGTATCTTTAGTCCATTTATGCTCATTTCTCTTCTTCAATCTAAAATCACTCAGTTCTCTCAACTTCTCATAAAACATTGAGGCGACCACAATCTAAACCTCTTCCTCCAGACTTCACAAGGAAAATGCAATTACCAAGAAGAGTTATTGAGGATCCACTGTGTATGAGGTCCTAAACTAGCTCTTATAATATTCTCAACTACCCTGCAAGTGTTATCAATCATGTATTAGCTATGAGAGACTGGCTCAGAGAGACGAAGTAATGTATCTTGGTTCACATGTAAATGAGCCAATAGATGGTAGGTAGGATGTCTGAACAAAGATTGACTCCAAAGCCTCCAGCCTGAAGGTGTTCCTTTTAGGAGCAGTGCCAGGAATTGAAGACAGTACTTCGTATTTGTCTTCTCCACGGTAGAGAAGACCATTTCCACTCTGATGATAGCAAACAGCTCTCAGCATTAGCCCTTTCTTTTGGACCCTCCACTGTACCATATAAAACACCATAAAGTACAATGATAGCCCACATGAACTGTATTGTCTGTTGTAAATTTTCTGAGGGGATTAAAAAAACTTATTTGCTCTTGAAATAATTTTTTTTTTTAATCTAGGAGTAACCCACTTAATTTATGATTGGCAATGATTTCTTGGCAAGCACCATGCATACTCAGGAATTCTTATAAAATGAGAGAATCTGACCTACAAATTTTCGAATGCAATGAAATTTTTATGAACACTAAATATAACAAATAATGAAGTTGAAGTCCTGTTACATTTTGTAGATGTTCTTTCAAACATTTATTAATGCCAATTTATCAATTTTGTATTTTGGAAACAGTAAATCTGTTGAGATCTTAAAACATTTTTATAGGCCTTTGAAAAGAGCAAGGCTGCAAGGGCTGTGCTGCAACTGGCTAAATGATGCTGGTCTTTCACGTTCTTTGACAGGAAACAGAAGAGCCAGGACAGCCCTGTGTGTGACTTAGATGGCCTGAGCTTCTTTTGGAGAACACAGTGTTGATTTTTTTTTTCTTTCTAACTCAATGTGGCCACTTTGGTTGCCCTGCCTGCCCGTCATGCTGAAAATCAGATTAAAGGGTATTATTTTGGACAACACTCTGTGCCTTTCAGCGTCCCTGGATCACCTTCTCTTTCACCCTTTTGGTCGGCTGAGTTGCTTCTTTGCTTCCAATCTTGGATGAAAAGTCACACTGATGCATCTGGTTTCATAAGCGGCCACCGAGGGGCTGGATAATGCAACCTGAAAGTGAGGGGGAGTTCACTTGGCTCTTGCCCAGTAGGAAACAGGAGAAAGGAAGGAGCCAGATAAATTCCCCATCCTTTCTCCCTCTAGCCTTTCTTCCGGAGAAGGCCTGTTTGCCAAGCAGAAAGGCTGTTGTGCTTCTTCATGGCTTGTGAACAGGGCCAGCGTGCGACCAACACCTGGGGTTTGTTGTCAGGTTTTTTAAAAAAATATATTTTACTGATTTTTTACAGAGAGGAAGGGAGACAGATAGAGAGTTAGAAACATCGATGAGCGAGAAACATCGATCAGCTGCCTCCTGCACATCTCCTACTGGGGATGTGCCCGCAACCCAGGTACATGCCCTTGACCGGAATTGAACCTGGGACCTTTCAGTCCGCAGGCCGACGCTCTATCCACTGAGCCAAACCGGTTTTGGCCCAACACCCGGGGTTGGTGCCATAATTCTTGCTTCTGGCTCTTCTAGAGAACCTTCTAGAGAACCCAGTTAAGGGAGTGCCGAGCACCAAGTTGTCATCCACAGATCTTGCACCAAGTTGCTTTCCTTGCCCTGTTCTTTACACTGTGCTCCGGTTACCTTCCCTGGCTTTGTACTGTTGCTGTTTGTTTTCCTGGTGGTGTTCATTCCCAGCTCATCCTGGGATATCACTTTTTATGGGGCAGACCCAGAAAATATTAAACTTCCTACTGACTAAATATCAAA
The DNA here is from genome assembly GCF_000327345.1 of Myotis davidii. Classification (NCBI taxonomy): domain Eukaryota; kingdom Metazoa; phylum Chordata; class Mammalia; order Chiroptera; family Vespertilionidae; genus Myotis; species Myotis davidii. Next base: position 882,081 of record NW_006287548.1, read on the forward strand.
AGCTGCTAAACTAGGTCGCTCTGATCCTGCCTGCATGCAATTAGATTTTTGAGCCCAATTGCAATGCCTTTATTTATCCCTGTTAAATGTAATCATTTCAGTCAGCTCATTATTGCTCTCGCCTGTCAAAGACATTTAGAATCATGATATAGTCATTTTCCACATTGTCCTCAGCTTTGTGCCACCCATAAGTCTGATGAGACTTTTTCCCCTTTGTTCGCTGATATTATATTATTCAGGCCATGATGGATGAAAGAGCCCTGGAAAACCTGTAGAAAACTTCCAAATACTAATCCTCACCACTTGGACACACTTGTTTATTTACTTACTAATTCAATTGTCATTGCCTTCGGGCAAAGTAACTCAATTCCATTCCACAAACCTACATTTAATGATTGCCGAATTTGTTCAAACTACAGTGTTACATGTCTCTTGTTGGGACCTAAGATAAATAAGATACTAGAGAATTTTTATTGGTGAGGATTTCTCTTCTTTGAAGGAAGATAAGCCAGTGGTAGAGACATTGCAGGAAAAAACTGGTCTTTGGGGGCACCTCTTAGGTCACACAGAATGGTAACTACCTACTTCTACTCCTTGAAGTGCGGGCTCTGGTGAAGGTAAAAAGAAATGCAAGTTAAGAATGCTCCGAGAACCTAAATAAACCAGCGCAAGAATCACCTTCTCCCACTGAAAACTGAGTTTACAAAGAAGGTGTGAGTTTAGAAATTAAAATAGCCTCCTTCCTAAGCACCTATCGTTGTCGATGAAAATGCTTTGCCAACTCACAAAGTCCTATCATGGTTGCAAATTACTCTGTCACGATAACCGTTTCCTGTTAACTTTTAAGGAAAGTGTGAGAGGTTTATTGAATGGCAAGAAGAGCAGCTGGCATTTCTGGTTTAGTACCTGGAATTTCAGCAAATGTCAAACATATATTGCTTAGAAGGAGAAAGAGAAAATGTCACGGGAAAGAAAATGAAAAGTTAGCAAACCTATTGGAAAATAGCATTACATCTATATTCTCAGAAGTGTGTAAGGATTTTTTTTAAAATTTATCATTATATTTAAAAATGAACTTTTCTTGCATAGAAAGATGCCACTTCTAAGAAACTGGTTCAAATAGCCATAAGGAGGCAAAACAGGAAAAAATACAAATCCCTGAAAAACAAAACAAAACTAGGAATAAAAGTCATAGGTTCAATCAGCTGGATAATTTGGTAGGTACCCTGGTGAAATACATGGAGAGGAGCAGAAGGCTAAACATAATTTGATATACAGGTTAAAGGGTGACCCTTAACAGGTGACTCCATTCCAAAGAAAGTCATTGGTTAACATTCACCAGAATGCCAACAAAACACGGTTGGGGTTGGGGAGTGGGCAGTACACTATTTTTTTTTGTAATTTAAAAGGCTCCGAATTCACAGACATGCTTTCCTCCCCTTTTGTTTGTGTCCTATTTTATGGCTTCAGACTAGAGTATTGCTAACTGACTCTAATCCTTGTTAAAAGCAGACAGCCAATAGCTACATTAGCACATACATCCATAATGCACACACATGGGGAGAATATTTCGATAGTAATCTCTGATGACATCTGGACTATGGCAGAGCTGAGATGGAGAGACCAGCCTACATCAGACATGGGGAAGGTGGTGGGGCCACATATCTGGTCCCAGCAGCTACCCAGTGGCTTCCGGGCAGTGGCCTCATGGTGGCAGCCCGGAGGCATCTTCCACCACAGGGGAACTGGAGGGAAGAACACGGGAAAAATTACACTGTTTGCAACCCAAATAAATCCCTAAGGATTTATGACTTAATCTTAGCGCAGCATCACTGAAAGAAACACAATCCAGTTAACGGAAAGTAATTTAAAAAGCAATTTTAATCTTTACTTGTTCTCCCAAGGAACATTAAAGGGGATCCAATTCATAATCTACAGCGATACATGAAAAAAAAATCTCCTTTCTTCTGCTTTTTAATTCTTGAACACACAGGACACCCCATACATGGGGTCTCTCGAGCTTCTTTTCCCTAAACCCCTCACTCCCAGCTCTCTGTCCCCCCCATCTCCCCCAACTCTCAGATACACACCTGCAGCCTCTTTCTTCTTTCCCTGGGGCCACCCAGACACACCTGCATGTGATGCTCTAAGAATGCCATACTCTGCAATCCCCTGCTGAAGGCAGGTCACAGCCCCCACTCCCTGCCTCTCCCTCCTCTTTTTAGTTCCTTTTGTGGCATTGCCGGATCAAACATAGGACCACCCAGTTAAATTAGAATTTCAGGTAAATGACAAATAATTTTCAGTGCAAGTATGTCCCATGAAGTATGTGGGGCATACTTATACTGAAATATTATTTGTCATTTTTCTGTAACTCAAGTTCAAATGGATGTCCTGTATTTTTATTTTCTAAATCTGTCAATTTAAACATTTTGGAGAATATTTTTCACCAAAAAATCTTTTTCATAGCAAGGAAATAAATAAGACACACCTTTTTGACACTTTCAGAACTATAAAGCCAAATTTTCACAAAATTAGGCAGAGAATGCTATTTTATTTTGTTCTTGTGGACATGAATCATTTTATCCAGCTTCGCCCATAAGAAAATGCTCGGTCAAAATTAATTTACAAATATAAATGAACTATGTTTGCAAACTCTCCATCTAGAAATTTAGGCTCTGTTCATCATTGTAGTTGATATGCAATAGTAGAACCAACTAGGTATTTTTGAGTTAAATTAGGAGATTCCACTTTAACTAAAAATAAATAAAGTGTCCCAAACACATGTCAACAGTGTTAATTGCATGTTAAATTTCAGCAAGTGTCAGACACACATTTCTTAGTTTGGTCTTGAAGGCTATGAATCTATTCTAACGTTGCTGTTCCCAACGTGACTGTGTCAGGTCCTCTGCAGTCAAGTTCAGCACCTGTTCCTGAGCCATGTAGAAGAATCAGGCTTGTTTTATGTTCCCTCTTTGTTTGCCCTCAGACTGTACTCCCCAAGCTGGGTCTCCTGCTTGACCCATCCGCTTGGTTCTAAATGACTCTTGGCTCTCTCCAAAAGGTCACAGCCACCCTCCAGGGATGAAGATTCACAACCACTGGGGACCCAGTGACACCTCAATTAACAAACCCCCTGGGAGCAAAGTGCTTCTATAATAAAGTGCCAGTATTAAAAATGAGATTAACTCCGTATAAATCACACAAAAGAGAGCAGCCTGCCTATGCTAACTGAGCAAAAATGCCTTCTCAAAGAGCTCCTGTTTGTCCCTGTCCCCATTCAAAAGATTGATTCCACTCCAATGGCAAGTGTGAGGGGTCATTTGACCCACCCCCCTGCCTCACCTGCACCGCAGTGGAGATCTCCTGCCTTTGTACCCCACCTCCAACTCCAGTACCCAATATCCTCTCCACACTAACAACCATGTTGAATTTATACGAACTCATTCTTCACCAGATTATATTTTACTGGGAATTCATTTATTGAAAAAGATTTATTTAGAGTAGCTTTTAGTCAATGTGTGTGTTTTAACCAGCAACTTGGATGGTGGTTGGTATGAAAATCTTTGTCCCTGATCCAGGAGAGCCAAGAATCATCGGGCATACATGGATAGATTTTAGGAAATGAGAATGCATCTGGAATTACTTCTGACTGATCAGCCTGGTTTGGGAGGGAGTGGAGAGAGGGTCAAAGGTGTCATCTTTTATAGGCAAATGGTTCCCTTCTCTTAGAGAGGAGGAGGAAGGTGGGCCAAGTTTGTGTTTCTGGAAACTTACTTCTCATAGCAACGGGGAGTAGAGCAGCCCGTGTGAGACTTTATAACTATCTTCTCTGAGGACCTCCCCAGACCCTCTGCAGTGTCTAAGAAAGTAAATGCCCCCAAGATGGTAGAGGGCAAAATGAACAAGACTTGTGGGTTTGGTGAATATGCCTTCCCATTAGTAAAATGGACAAGGCAGGAGTGGGTCCTTCTCCAAAGCCAGTAAATGTTCCCTCTTGGCATCTGTAATTACATCATTGTAATTAAGACAGATTACATGATATCCTAATTGACATCACTGACACTGTTAAAACTAACCAAAAATAACGATTTTCATGTCAGCACAAGATATTTATTCTTTTCTTTTAAGTTTTTTAACCAAATTTTGGGCAACTATCTGAAAGATTCGGTATATAATTACTTTAATTCTTTTCCTTGAAAGAAGTAAACATCTAGCTAGAACATTACTGAGAACATCTAGCATTTAGAGGCTCAGGAAAGTGACATGCGGGGGTAGATGGCAGATGCTTGAGTATCACTCATTCTTCTGCACTCAGGTAGAAGTGGAGGTGTTCCTGCCCTATTCCTGTCTCTCTCTCGGCCATAAAAATAGGAATAAACAAAAGGGTGATTCATTGTGATGATGAATGATACTCATGCAAAATAGCCAGACCTGTCTTCAGTTGTGCCTGCGGTTTCTTAGCCTTTTTGTATGCAGAGGAAGAGGCGGGTTTTTATAGCAAATCTGCCTGTAGACCTTAGTGCCTTCCCACTTCTCACACCCACTCCCAAGCACACCTTCTCACTTTGGGGCTCAAAAGGGGACTTTTTTGTGTGAAAAATTTGACATTTTACAATTTGTAAATTTAAGGCAATCTGCATGGTTGGTCAGTGATACGCAAAAATAATATCCAATGATAGCTAGGTTTATCAGAAAGGAGATTTTTTCCAGCAGGCAAGTAAGCAACAAAATATGTGAGTAAGAAGGAAATTACTCTTTGAATGAACCCCAAACTCTTGATTTTTCTCTCAATCTTCTAAGCCTTTCAAGGTTTTCCACTAAGTACCCATGAGGATACAACACTTATGTACTGAACGTTGAGAACTCAAATGTTTGTGCAAAGCAGAAAGAGCGAAGACCATTTCAATTTTCATCAGAGTAAAGCCCTTTGTCTCATGGGGGCATGATCTCAGTGCGAGGTGGAACATTCTTAGTCCCTGCATGTCCCTGAGAGTGCATAACTGCAGCCGGTAAAGTACAAGCTCACTGACTTGTCTTTTACAGTGGGGCCTTGACTTACGAGTTTAATTCATTCCGTGACGGAACTCGTAACTCAAATTACTCGTATGTCAAATCAATTTTCACCATTACAATGAATTGAAATGCCGTTAATCCGTTCTGGACCCAAAAAACACAGCAATTGTTTTGTTAAATGTTTTTAAATAAGAAAAATGTATTTAAAAACAACGAATATTGTATAAAAACACAATACTGAACGATAGAATGTAGTGCAATAAACTTGTTTTATTAATGTACAGCATTTACCTTGGAGATCAAACGACTTAAAGATGCTGATAGAGTTGGAGGAGAAAGGCTGAACTGAATAACTGAGTAACTGAATCTTATTTGCTGATTTTTGCCCTTTTCGCCACGCTTTCATCACTTTCATCTACAGGAGTTTTCGATAAAAACCTGTCCAATGAGATCTGTTTCATCCTCCCTTTCAGAATATTTCTGAAATGAGTTAGGCAAGTGTCATTAAATAGCTCCATCACACACCGAGTTGCATTTTTTCTGGGTGTTTCTTTTGAATAACATCTGAAAGTTTCTCCCACCTTCCCAACATTTCCTTTATCTCATTTATAGAGATAACTCCTCCTCCTCCTCCTCCTCCTCCTCCGTGTCATCTATTTCCTGCCAAACCTCCGTGTGCTGCTGCTTCTGTAGCTCCTTTAGCTCCTGCGTTGTCAGTTCCTCGGAGTGCTCCTCGATGAGCTCGTTGATGTCACCTTCCTTTATATCCGCGCTCACTGCCTCACCATGTCTGACAACGGAGTGAATGCCGGTCCTCTTTTTAAAATTTTCAAACCAGCCCCAGATCGTAGAAGTGCTGCACTCGTACTGCTTCGCCAAGTCGATTACACGCACACCTTGGTCATGTTTTTTGATAATTTCTTTCTTTAATTCAATGCACATCATCCGCTTCTTCTTCTCAGCACTGTCCTTCGCACTTACTTTCTTCAGGTCCATGGTTGAAAAAACGAAATTTTGCAAAATAACTGCAAGCACAAATGCAAGCACAACACTGATGCTTCAACTAAGAGCTACCGCTTACAGTGAACAAGTGAGACACGTGATGCCAGGCTGATGTTGTGGCGTTCACTGTGACGTTCGCTGCGCCAACTAGCGGTGGGGTATCTGAAGCTGGCTCGTAACCCGAATTTTAGCTCACAGCTCAAAGCAAAAAATCGGCTGAGAGACGGTTCGTATCTCGAAAAACTCGTTAGTCGGGACACTCGTAAGTCAAGGTCCCACTGTACTTAAACTATGACTTATACTAACGAGGGGGGGCGGGTGTCTGATCATAAGCTGGTGTTTGAATGGAAATTTTATTTAGAAGCACTTTTGGCCTCACCTATTGACTGTAGAATCTTGGTTAAGACAAAATCCTACAAAGCACCTTGACACTAAACTTTTGGATTGAATTTGGGAAACCCTGATGGTATGTTATAGACCTTGCATCAGATGAGCACTGGGCTGTGAGAGCACCGTGTTCTAGGAATCCTGCTCCACCCTTGAAAGTGAAAGCCAGGACCTTATTTTTTCTCAGAGATTCCTTCAAGCTGGATATGAAGCTGGATCCAGACTAAACAGGAATTGGTGGGTGACACCAGATGACATTTCACAAGATTAAAATAAGAAAATAATAAAAATTCTTCACCTTGATGCTCACTTTTCCAATAACCTCAACCTAAATAATTTAGGTCAATTTGATCTCACTGTCAGAGAAAGGGGTCAAGAGCAAGAGTGCAAAGAGTGAGAGCTCAAATACTGGTCCAGTACTCCTGTTTTAGGTAGTGCATGAATGGAAGTCGTTATTTCTCTCGATGGACATCTGTCAAGCTTCCTCCCCAAGAGATGCCCTTTGGGGTGTCACATCCAATTTCAGGGATGTCAATTACCAGCCTGTAAAATGTTTCGGGGATAACTCTTCTCAATAAGAAATGCCTGCACAAGAATGACCTTGTCATGGATACACACCAAGGCAGCCACTAAACAGCAGCATCCTTTTCTGCTCCTCTTTGGAGTTCTGAGTGACACCTGTGGTCAGATGAAGGTGGAAAAACCACAAAAACACCAAGCAGTGATTTCCAATACATTTTTTCCTTACCTTTGGGCAAAAAAATTTACACCATTATGTCATTTTCGTGATGTGCTCATCAACAGGATGCAAACCTCATTTGTCATCTTTTGATCTTATAGAAAATCAGAGTTTAGGGAATTCTGCCAGGCTGTCGGTATTCTTTGTTGTCAAGTAGAACAGCTGAAGGGAGGCAGCAAGAACGTAGGCCAAGGAGAGCTGCTGGGCCCCCATGCCGTTGCTGCCTGTGGAAATCCACAGAAAGATCTTCTGTTCCTTGGCATCCAATCCAATTTGCTGAGGCTGTTTATCAAGTCCCCATGCAGACAGGATGTAAATATGCCACTTAAATCTTCAAATACAATAATGAAAACTGATATTTGTAATTGTATCTGTGTGGCCCCACTGACTCAAACCTAAATGGATTTCCAACCTAATATTGCTAAATGAATCCTTGAAAAATGTGAGGTCCATTACAGGGGAAGAGTGGCATCGCTTCTCACATCCTGACACGATAGGGACATCTCTGTCATTTTGCATGATTGAAATACATATTTTGTATCTGTCTCCTGAAATTGCCTTGCCACAGTGTTAACCCCATCTTTTGTGCTGAAAAAGTACCTGCCATGTCAGTGTTCCTTCCATTCGCTCTAGTCTGGGGAACAGTGATTGTGTCCTGCCAAGGAGAGGGTTCTAGATACAGAGAAAGACGTATGGACATTTCCCTTCCCAGCCTCAATTCAAGTATCTCCCCAGAGAGGCCTCCACAAAGTCCTCACTTATTGTAAAAGTTAATTCTGTCACTTAACCATCAATGTGTCTGGCAAATTACAGGAACTTCTGTAAATTCCCACCACCTCCTGGTAGGTGCAGTGCCACAAGCCCAGATACCAGATGTTGACATTAATCATTATTAAAACACAATTAAGTACTTACTGTGTACTCTATTAAATAGGTAGAGGGGAGAATCCTATATAATAAAAGCCTAATATGCAAATCGACCAAACAGTGGAACAACTGGTGGAATGACCGGTGGCTATAATGAGCACTGACCACCAGGGGGCAGATGTTCAATGCAGGAGCTGCCCCCAGCCCACAGGCCCTAGGCCAGCCAGTGGCAGCCCCCCTGCCCATCACCCCACTGGTCACCTGCAGAGGGAAGCAACCAGCAGCGATGGGCGGAGGGGAGATAGGGGGATGGGAGGGGTGAGCGGGCGGTGCCAGGCCGGCCCCAAGGCGGGTGCCAGTGGGAGGGCCCACGATCACCCCGCCAGTCTCCCCACAGATCATCCCTGATCGCTGGCCAGGCTTAGGAACCCTACTCATGCATAAATTTCGAGCATCGGGCCTCTAGTATAGTCATAATGACCATCATAACTTGTTTACCATCTATTTTCCCCCTTTCTCTCTCAATATGCCTATTACAAGGTTTCTTTTTCCACCGCAAGCTCCTTAGAACGCTTCTTTGTCTCTGCCCACATGGATCCTCTAGTCCTCTCTCTTCTTTTCTCCTCTGCTTTTTATTTTGTACAGTGACTTGACCATCTCACTTCCTGTTGCTCTGATTCTGTGACACAGAAGACCCTAGACCAGCCGTGGGCAAACTACGGTCTGTGGGCCGGATCCGGCCCATTTGAAATGAATAAAACTATTGAAAAAAAAGACCGTACCCTTTTATGTAATGATGTTTACTTTGAATTTATATTAGTTCACACAAACACTCCATCTATGCTTTTGTTCCGGCCCTCCGGTCCAGTTTAAGAACCCATTGTGGCCCTCAAGTCAAAAAGTTTGCCCACCCCTGCCCTAGACTGTCAGGAGAAGGTTGAAAGAAGAAGAGAGTGGGAGAATCACAAAATTGTGTAACTTTTTAAGTTTATTTTTATAAAATCTCCATTACACCCTTGAGCCTCAGCCTCCTTACCTGTGGAGGGGATATAATGGCAATATGCCCCGCATGTCAGGGTTACTGTGAGGAGTCAGTGAAAATGAATATAAAAGCTCCTCCCACAGGATGGAGACATGCATGGTTGCACAATAGCAGTTTTCTCTTTCCCCTGTTCCCATCAAAACACTCATCTTTTATTATGATTACTCTTCTTTCTGTGAAGGATATTTTTAATAGTTGCACTTGTTTAGGAATATTTTCTGATGTAGTAACTGTCATAAAAGCATGCTCTAGTCTCTACTATTTCATACTTTTACCATTTTAAGGGGAGGAACAGTGTTTTGCTCATTTTGATATCTCCCATAGCACTCATCAAAATGCTTTAAACATATTTACTGCCCAATAAATGTTGGACCAAATTGCACCAGCGGAGTATGCTATGGATTGGATCTCGCCGCATTACCTAGACATCTATGTCACATCTCGCCGGACTTGGAGTCACTTTAGAAACCCGGCGAAATGATTGGGTACATGTAATGTCAACATCGCTGGAAATGACAGCCATGTCCATCGGTTAAAAGGTAGCATCGCTCCTTCCAGGGAGAAGGTTTCACTGGTTATTTTTCCCACAGCTAATGCATTTATGGTCTCTAGCCATGCAGCTCTGCAGTGAAACTTGGCAAAGCGCTCTGTGATAGCTTATAACATAAATTATTCAGACAAGAGGAAAATCTTAATTCCCTGTAGCAGAAGTTTCTGTCCGGCATAGTAATATGTTCCTTGTTGATAAAGTTAAACTTTGACATTACTTTTACCTGCACAGCTTTCCCTCTTTCCACCTGTGGAAATCTCATTTCCCAGTAAACAAAGGGTTCTGATGCACAAGTCTTGTTTGAGAGTAGCATAGACTTTCCCAAAATTAGTCATTTTGGTGCCCAAGTCTGTAATATAATTGTTTGTTTCTCTTTGTATCTGAGAAAAATGGGTTTGGCAAACTTCATTAAAAACTTCATTATATTGCTATGCTGTGCTAGTTTTTCTTGTGTCTCCTCTCCCTTCCCTACTCTACCTTCTCTCTGTGATTTCCTCAATAGGAATAAAGTTTTAACTATTCAGAATCCGCCATAGACTTTTTACCTCCTATATTTTCAGGCAGCTACCATCGACATTTATAATATAGAGGTGCACGTATCATTGCATCTATAATAGGCGATTGCATGGCGAGTCCTCTGAACACACAACACGGTCTCAGCTTGGGATTCAGATGGAGCCATCGCAGAAAAATTCCATTTCCCTGGAGTTGATTTTGCCTCTTGGTTGGAGGGGAAGGCAAGCTAGCCAGCAGACAGAGGAGGCATGGAGAGGGAGAAGAGAGGCAACCTTCCCCTCTCCACCACAGTCAGTGCCTGAAAACGAGGCTGAAACAGACAACCCCAGCAAGGTTTCTAAAGCAAGTCAGCAGACACTTCTAGAAATATAAACAAAAATATATTACATCATAGACCTCTCTTTCCTACTTCTCTTGACTCATCTCCCCCCCAAAATAAAAAGCAATATAAACACCTGGTTTCCACAATAATCTCTTCACGTAAGACAAATGACTCATGGAAAGCAAACAGTATTTAAGATCACTTTACATGTAAGTTTCTGACTCTATTAGTGATACATGATCAAGATTTAAAAAATGAGGAAATATAGAAAAAATCACTTTAATCTCAATATTTAGAAGCAGTCATTTACTTTGACATCTAACTTTGTATGTTGCGTGTGCATGTGTGTGTACACACGCATACATTTTGCATTAACTTTAATTTGCTTAAATTATCACTTTAAACACATGAGAAAACTGCTTGAAATTACATTGCCATTTTCCCCCTACTACTCCTAACTGTGCTTAAGAGAAACATTTTTTTATAAACTGCATGCAAAGTGAGCTTTGAAGGCATATTTTCAGAGTGCTCATAATTTTAGAGCTTCTAACAGCCAGATTTTTTGAATGGTAAGAACCAAGAAATAGAAAAGCACAGAAGGCAGCAAAGGGTAGAGAAAATGGTTGAATAATCAGCTGTGTTGTTGAAGTGGGTGGAGGAGGGGAGGCATCAGCCTCTCCCATCTAAGCCTATTCAAAGGGAAGTGGGCTCCGCTCGATGGGCACGTTGCCAGGACTCGATAATAAAGGAGCGATGTAGGACGGCAACATGGTGCTCTAGAAATACATTTTCCAATTAGTCATAAGTGTTTATTCATCAAGGCACACCACAATGCTTTCCGTAACTGAGTTGTACAAGCAGCTGTAATTGGCAATTGGGAAGCATCAGCGCAAATGTTTTGATGTCTAATCCTGAAATCGTTCACGCTCCACATGGCCACTGAATGGTCCCCCTGTCCTGGAGTGGTGGCGATGGTGACTACAGGTTTAGGTCCTTTATAATCATCAAGCATTAAATTAGATCCATCTTGCCCATTTAGTCTTTTTCCCTGATTGGTTTGAGGAAGAGACATGGCAGCAGTTGAAAACGGTTCTTTCAGCAAGGACCGGGAATATTTTGTTTAAGCATAAAAGGGGGCTTGTAGGAGGGTCAACTTAAAACTATTTTTTCCAGGCCTTCAGAGGAAAACAGGAGGTATCAGAGACCCTCACTGCCCACAGGTTCCAACAAGAAGCTCAGGTGGACTCACACAAAGGGCTACAGACTGGCCTGGATGGCAGGAGAGCGTGAGACAGCTCGGGATGGCTCTGCTTTGGTTGCATACTGCCTTTGCCTCCTGGCCATTAATCTAGAACAATCTTTAAGCTAGATAAGAAGCTCCAGTGAAAAGAAGAATCCCACAGATATTTCCAGACCTTTAAAAAGAAAACCATCAGGACTGACAGTCTTTCAAATTAAAAATAAATCTTTTTTTTTGCACTTCCCAGTAGCACAGAACTGCAAATGATGACTTAAAAAGCTCTCCTTCCTCTATGCCCCAAAGTTTCCAGGTATTAGCATGAGAGGCTGTGACAATTCAATCCATTTCTACTGCAGTCCCCACGGGCGGGGCTTCTCCCAGCTTCCTCAAGGACACTTCTTAGACTAATAAGAAGCCAGCAACTTCCCTAGAAGGAGGCTGCAAGGTAGAATAATAGACTTTCAGGCGAAAGAAAAACTTTGTAGCAGAATTACCACTTCTCATAGACAGAAAATCAGCTTATCATAGAGTCTTATTTATAAATAGGAAGAAGAGTGTAGCCAAAATTAGGCTTTGAAAATAGCTTTCTGATAGCACTATCTGACTCTTGAGAAAAGAGCTGTCATTACAAAGAAATGTACTCCCTCCTCCTTCCAAGTTTAAAGGGTACTTTTTAATTTCCAGGGATAAAAAAAAAACCCAACTGATTTTGGTGCATGAAACTCATGTTATATGGAGAGTTATAGACACAATAGCCTGAGCATTCATTTTACAATCATGGAAACAAAAGCAAAATAAATCATCACCCGAAGCCCTTAGCCTGTGTTTAATCCCAGTAATTAAAATGTTAACTTCCTTCAAAACCACAGACCACTGCCCTCCACTTCTGCTCCAAATCGCTTACGCACAGCCCAACCAAGGATCCCAGTACCCATCTTCTTCATCAACAGGCTGCCTAATCTGGCCAGTAAGGCCTTCCAACCCCTTCTGATAAGCACTATTGGGCACCCTTTATGCATTTAGTACATGCAGCCAGGAAGATCACTGTGGAACTAAATAGCCAAAGGATTAGAAGATGTGGCTGCATTCTTTCTGGACCACCCACCTGGCCTTGGAGCTGATCAGCAAGCACCAGAGCCACCTGCTCAGGTCACCAGGCTCCCTTCCCATGAAGCATCTGTGCTGGGTAGGTGGTAGGACAAGTAGACGGTTGGCTGGCAGCATGCAGGTATGGGAGGCAGTCTGAGCATCTAATGTAATGGAGAATTTGTTGGGCAAAGTTGGGTTGTGACAAGGAAGGGTTTTTGAAAGCTGAGGTCCTAGCAGCCATGGAAGGTTCTCAGAGCATATTCTGGCCCAATATTCCGGGTTAGCACTGCTCCACATCACTAGCACTGCTGGGTTAGAGTCTCATCAACTCAGGTCTGTCACTCACAGTGTCTGTTGTTAGGGTATGGCCTTCGCATGCACCAGGATACAAACCACCTGGAGACTCAAAGCAGGGCCAGAGAGCAACCTGTGCGTCCTCACAGGGCTCCACGCTCAGAACAGCCTCCATGATGTATTAATGCTCCGCTAGTGCCATCTTGAAATTATATTACTTTACTAAAAGAGGCCCTGCATTTCCATTTTGCACTGGGCCTGTGAATTATATAGCCAGTCCTGACAGCAACCCTGCATTTCAGGCTGCCCCTGAATCTTCTTAACCTAGGAGCTGGCTACTCCCTCCTCAGGAAAGGGAACTGCTGGATATAAATAAAGCCAGAAGCTCTCCTTGAAATACAGAGAGCAGCCATCAAACGCTAGTGTAGGGCTTTACTGAGATGCATCTGGTCTCCTCATGTAGAACAGGAAAAATGAAAGTGGCTCATCGTGATCATTGGGATCCATTGATTTAAAGGTCAAGACAGGTATCTTGCTAGCTAATTGGGTAAATGTTGTTCTTTTACCCTACAGATTTAGACTTCACTCTCAGGGGACAACTCAAGGTTTGCTCTTGGAAGGTCAACTAATAAGTAACTGGTAGGTCTATAGCTAATGGAATATTGAAAAGGAATTGAGGGTGTACATGGAGCCCAACCCTTGGAACAGGAGCCTTTCCTCCCAAACCATAAGACCAGACAGCAGGGCAGCAAACCCACAAGGATACCCAGGCCACAACCCAGGACAGCAACTGTGGTCTCTGAGTTGGGGCATTGTTCAAGGGGCAGGACCTAGTGGTTGAGTGCTTCTAAAAGCACTCACTTAATTGTCGAGAGAAAGTCCTGGACAAACTTCTGCACTGAGTGCTGAGGTTTCTCAAAATTTCTCTCCCATCTCCAGATCTTCTTCCTTTCATCACATTCCAGTTATAATCTTCTCCACATTTCTAGATCTTTTGAATGTCAAATTCCCAGAGACAGTTATAGCACATGGGGCTGAGGATGAGTAGAAAGTGAGGCGCACTGGGATCCTGGGCTAGGCTTGGGTGGGGGTAGCGATGTCATCACTCAAGTCGTTCACTCTCTCACACCTCCAGGGAAGAGACCGCTAGGACCTGAATCTAAAACAACCCTGTACTGGCCTCAGAGAGAGGAAGCCTGAAGGTGGGGAAGGAGGAGGGTGAGACCCCAGTTTGCCTCTTCCCAGGGGCTCTGCACAGACTTTTCCCATCTCCATCTTTGCAGTTGTCACCGGTTGTGTTGACCTTTGCTTTTTCCATCACAAGGGACCTTGTTTGGCATAGAAGTCCCACCTTTCATTTCTGTATCCCCAGCATCCCACATCAGTGTTTGGCTCCCAATGCTCATTGTGTTAATTGTTAAAACACGTTTTTCTTCCAGACATTTAGTGATTAGTTTGGCAGAATAGAAGTCGCCATATTCCTCATGGGGTTGGCAGAGGCCAACATTAACTGAGACACATGAACAAAGAAAGGGGAGGAATCCAAGACCATCAAACATAGTCTGCTTTCTTGTTTTGTCCACTTACTTCTCACTCATCAAAGCAAAGATGGATAGGGAATCCTGGACTTTGAATAGCTCTACACTTGCCTGGCAGAGAGAGAATGCTGGAGACAACATATGCTTAAGCCTTTATAAAGCCATAGGTCTCGGGCTAGTGCATGGCAATGCAGCAGCAAAGGGCTCAAGGACCAGACCAGACTCAGAAACCCGTGACCTACCAGCCATCTGATTTGGGTCATCACCATCCAACCTTTTCCTACCTTTTGAGTTTAACTTACACAATAGAGATCATAATACCCACTTTGCATCCTGGGAGAGTCATAGGAGATAATTGCAGGTGAAAGCACTGGCCAACTGAAAAGCATGAGACGCAGGTGGAGTTCCAGTATCAGTGTCTGCACCCCAACTCCCCGAGGCCAGAAGAGGCCCAGCCAGGAGACATGCTGTCCCTGGAAGAAGAGTGTGAGCACCGAGGAGGAGGCAGGTGTGCTGATTTCATTCCAGCAGTTAATTGTGCATGTTCTGGAGACCCCTGACATTCTCCAGCCCCACTTCGGGGCAGTGGATTACTAGGGAATTTGTGTTTCTGCCCATGCAGATTCCCTCCTGCTTCCCAGAGCTGTTCCTCTCTGTTTTTCCCTCAATGTGATTACTCACTAATCCCTTCCCCTCCTCACATGTCCTACTGACCGGACCCATATGTTTGACTCGAGACTGAGCCCTGTGGATGCAGGCTTGAGTTCAAGACATTTGGTTGGAGAGACTCTCAAGGCTTCTACCAGGAGGTTTACAAATACACCCTCTTGCAATGATCAAAATGTCTTAGGTCAGAATGTTTTCATATTGCAGGTGTGTGTGTGTGTGTGTGTGTGTGTGTGTGTGTGTGTGTGTGCCCACCCAATGGCTGTATTTAGTTGGAAGAAGGCTCATGGTCCAAAAAACCATTTGGGTTTGTTTGGATGTGAATTCAGAGTGTACAAGATTATAAATATTACAGAGTTTATTCAAAATTGCATTTACTTTTAGTCTGACTGCCTCTTTACATTTTTACATTCCTTTTGCAGCCACAGACCCTGATACTCTCAAAGAAAATAACAAACTAGCTAGCTACTGCTAAGGGAAATGCAAATTGGTTTGTTTGTTCGCTTACACTCCTGGGCAGTGAAAACACAAGCAATGGTTATTCCAAGGGTCTCAATGAACATACAGAGTTTTTGTCTTTCTTAGGAGTGGCTTGAAAGGTTAACAACTTTCTAAAGAGCTCTTTGTATCTGGAAACCAATTTTATTCTTCTTTTGTCCAGCTGCAAAGTTCTTCCAAACTTGTTCAAGTTTCCCACACAAACACATCTGCCCTCATTTAGAAAACGAAGAAAACAGTTTGCTTTGGGAAAATCTGTTGCTTGTTCTCCTTTGACATCTGCAAAAATCCTCCTGGTGGGCTGGGATGGAAACTCTAAAAGTGACTGTCCCTGGAGGTGTTTGTGTTCAAGGAAATGAGGGTGGGGTGGGGTGGTTGTTTAGGATGCTGAGATGCCAGCACCCTGGCCCTCGGCTGGAGCTAGTGCACACCCAACAGTGATCAACACAGTAGGCATCTGTGCTCAAAATGTGAAGTCTACGCTCATCCCACCCAATTCCCAAGCCCCAAGGCCCTTCCTTCCTGGGTGAGTTTCTCTGGGAGCTTGTTTCAATGCCTAAGAAAGGTCTCTTCCCACTTGAATCTCCATTTGACTTCTACTCACTTTTTACTCTAAAGGATTATCTTCTAATGATGCTACCAAAGAGAGGTACTACAAAGTCCTCTGTCCTCATCCTAAGTGGGAGTCATAAATGAGCAATGTAGCTGTCTTCTGCCTTCCTCTGGGATCAGTAATATCACACCTAAAATCTAAAACCTAAATTACAAAAAAAATCAGTATTTTCATATACACGGATGAAAAGGATTCTTTTACGTAGGGAATCAATGGACTTTAAAATGGGATTGGACTTACAGAAGTTTCATTTAAGAATGTGCAAAGGGAGGTACACTGCAATATTGTAATTTGTATACAAGTCTCATACTAAATAGTTTCTGAGCATTTGCCAACCACTAACAATGGTGGATTGTCAAGAGTTGGGTGTGCCTTTTTTTAAAATGCTGTTTTCTCAGCAATTCAAAAGAAATCCTCCTCTGCCTCACAATGGGAAGACTTTCTATTTAATCATAATACAGGCCTTTCTTTTGCCCTAATAGTTTATCAAACGTATTTTCAAGATCCTGTCTGTTTCATAATATACTGTATTTGTTCTCAATCTATCACTGCTCAATGATATAGAATGCAAATGTAATTATAGCCCATATAGGCTGTAATTGTTTAACAAAGGGGAATTCAGTGAGGTCAACACAGAATTTGAAAGTCAATACAGCAAAGTAGGTTGGGCTGGTGGTGCAGTAGTAACTCACTGCCCTATGGGTGCAGAACAAGTGGCTGCCAGGGCCTGGGTGAAAGACAAGCTGACATAATCAAGTAGGGATCCTGAAGACCATTGGGGCTGGTGCAGTGCCCTTGGGCCACAGCCAGGAAGACTGCCTGATGTCGTCTCCTGGCCATGCCGTGATCCTTCCATCTGGATTTAACAGCAAAGTATCCATAAGTTTAAAACCCAGCCAACGTTTTCATTCCCAGTAACCTGAAGACGTGCTCCCTTTAAGAGGGAGGGTGGTAAACATCACAAATAGCAAACCTCCAGGGTGGCCACTGAAAGGCATACTCAGACCGCAGTTTGTTAAAGCTGATATGTGTAACCATGAGACTATGCTATCGGTTACGATGCAATTGGCTTCCTCTTAATTCTCTAAGAACCACAATCCTAAGCACCAAGTCCTCATGCAATAATGTCCAAAGACAAGAAAAAAGGAGGTGTGAGATACCATCCACTCTTAGCCACCTGTCTCAATGGCTAGCAATTTGGGTCAGGTCATATGCCTACCCTCACCCCAACCACTGGGAGAGAAGAGGGTCTTACAGGATAGGCTGGGATCAGCCATTGTTCATCTTGGTAGGAAGGAGTAGGACAGAGAGGATCTCATTTTTTCTGGAAAACATCACCAATGCGATCTGGATGTAATTAAGGTTCTAAGTTCTATCCCGCCCCCACAGGATACGAAAGAACAGTCACAAGCTGCTAAAAACATGGCTCCCTAAAGTACGCTGAGGCAACACAGCCCGGTAGACAAACGCTGAATTAGCGAGCCATTGCTCTGAATTGCTTTGTCAAATGACTCTCCCTGCCATGTGTCCTTGGGCAGCTCTCCATAGATCCAAGCCCCATAGGGTCATTTACCAGCTCCTGGTCTCACAATTGGGTCGGGTGATGATTAAAAGGAGCCTAGGAAGGCCTATGAAATTCTGAAGGTGGAGTTTGAAGTGCTGACTTTTCCGGAGATGATACAAATGTCAAATCGCTGAGCACAAAACCAGCCTCGATTCACCTTGCGAAGTGGCTTAGAGGCCAGGAGTCAAGGACGGGTTCCTCTCTTGCCAACGCTGATGCAAGGCCCTCAGGCGGGCACCCCGCCTTTCTCGACTTTTCTCTGCCCAGATCTCACATCTTCCCTTCCCTGCTCCCCCCAAAGCTAGGTACACAGAGTATGAGTAATAATAGGTCAAGGTCAAGAGTGAGAGAGTTGGAAGAAGACGTGGAAGATGGGAGCTAAGAAGATTACTCTCATTTTCTTCCCAAAATTTCAAACCCCGTTCAAGCCCATTACTTTAACACTTCAACTAGACCATTCCATGTTCTCATGTTGCCTGAGACTGGCACGTTTTGGTCTCTTGACCTCAGAGTTCCATATGGTTAGGACCTCAAGCCAGGGTGCCCTGGTTTTCAAAGCCGCCCCTCTGATGGCAGTGTGATCAGTGGTCCAGTCACAGCAGACAGAGCAGATGTGCACAGATAAGATATTCTGTGTATCTTGCACAGGCCATTCCTCCGCTTTTTTAGACATACCTGTTAAGGATACACCCAGTGCAAACATAAACACGTTGTTGTTATGTTTATTTTTGCCTATTCCTAAGACAAGCGGAGGTGGCTTACATTTAAAAGTATAGAAAGTACATGTTTAAAAAAATAAGGAGAGCTTAGAAATAATTTAGAACAAAGCTATATCAGATGGTGACCCTAAAACAAAGCAGAATGAACACAAAATTCCACAGCCAGAGACAAAAGGAAAACCTAAGGGGTTATGCAATTCTCTGTATGGAATTTATTGTTTTCATTTTTTTCTTCTCGCTCTCTTTTCTCTCTTTTTGAAAGACATCTTTTTTTTTTTTTTTTTAACCTGGAAAGTTAAACTGATAGCTGTCATCAGATTCATCAGGAACTATACTTATGTATCTTAAATTATTCTTGGACTAAGATACAGCATTTGTTGATTAATGAGTGGGCCAGTCATGATGCTTCTTACAGAAAGGACATGTGGACCAACAAAGAGGAAGATATCTTTAATTCTGGCTTGGCAGAAGATGCAATAATGTTCTCCATACTAAAGCTTCTTAAGGCAATTTATTTAAATAGATGGTTTATCCCTAGTTTGTGACTGAACAACAGTATTTCCAAAGGAAGCTAGCTAAGGGAAAGAACCAACCATAAAATGTATAAATTACGTTTCGGTTTACAGTTCTGTTCCTCATGCTTACTGTCCAACTCTAAAATGTCCCAGTCTGCCTATGGACATTGTGATCTTAAGCCAAATGGAGTAATTCTCCTTTCTTCACTCGTAAGCACTTCTCTGGTTGACTTGGTAAGGGGCCTCTTCTTCAGTTGTGAGAATAACTAGGCTTATTGGAAAGAATGTAAGCTCTGGAACAAGGTGGGCATGGGTTCCAATCCTGTTCCTGCCACTTAGCAGTGGGAGTTTTAGGCAAGTTATTTATCTTCTCTTAACTTCAATTCTGAAATAAGTTAAAAAGGAGACTATCACTTCCTGGATCCTGTGTTGCCTCCTCTCCCTCAGCTACCACACATAGACCTATGGATCAGGCCCCCTCCGTAGCCTCCAATCTGCCCTCCTCCTGCCATTCCTTCCTCTCCTGACTCTACCTTAATCCACCTCCTATTGTCTCTCCCTGGAGCCCACCAGCCTTTCCTCTGATCTCCCTGGTGCTATTTTCACCTCCTCCACTCCATTCTCAAAGTGAACTTGCTAAAACACAATCCGAACTGTGTTACTCTTCCATATCCTTTACAGACTAACAATGTCTCTGGATGAGGTGCAAACCCTTTCACAGGGACCTTCTTAGTCTGGCCCCATCTTTCTCTCTTGCCTATGTCGTCACCAATCCCAACCTGCTCCATGTTCCGGCCACAGGGAGCTCTCCTCAGGGAACCTGTCAGGCTAGTACTCCACACCCTGCCCTTGCACGGATTTCTCTCTCTGCTTAGAACACCCCTTCTCCCTGGTCTCTGCTGAACTTCACTGTTCACAGGCTCTGCTTCCACAGAACTCCCCACCAGGTCCCCATCCCCAGCTCCAGGATGGCCCCAAAGCCCAATGAGAAAGTATTTCTCCCGTGAGCTTCCTTAGCATCCTGCCCCATCATAAGCCTATTTACTTCTCATCTCTCACAGTGGCCATGAGCTCTGGGAGGGAACACATTCTCCTATCCTCACATCTTTCGGGTGCAATTCAGTGACTCATAAAAGGTGCTTAATAAGTATAAGATAAATGAAAATGTGAACTAATGAATGTCTTTCAGGCTTTTGTGTGGCTTAAATGAGATACAATAGGAAAGGCACTGAATACATCACACACACTCAATGCACGATGATCCTGATTATTGTCATTGTTGCCAGGACTGCCACGGCTACTGCATGAGACTGCATGGCTTTCAGAAAGGATTGTGTCCTTTGCCTGTAGAGACCCAAGTGCAGATATCTTAAAGGCTTTTGACATTTT
Source organism: Myotis davidii (assembly GCF_000327345.1). Classification (NCBI taxonomy): domain Eukaryota; kingdom Metazoa; phylum Chordata; class Mammalia; order Chiroptera; family Vespertilionidae; genus Myotis; species Myotis davidii. Next base: position 902,647 of record NW_006287548.1, read on the forward strand.
TAACACCAGAAATATAATGAAAACTATTATAGTAGTAGTTTTGTTGGGTCTTTATAAAAATGTGCCCCTACCTCCACCTCCTTTATTTTCTGGCTCGAGTGTCTCTCGCAACCTTTTACAAATAAGTGGGTTTATTCACTCGAACGTGCACTTTCGCCAGTTGGTTCACTTCTATGTAACCCCTTGCGTCCCTATTCAACAGGGCTGGTAATTACCATAGCAACCACAGCATGTGGTGCCTGTGCACTCTCTCAGAGACAAAGCATTTGCTTGGAAAAAAAATTACACACACACACACACATTAATTTGCAACATGAAATTCTATTTCATGGTAGTTATAAAGGGAAATCATGCCTCCAACTAAGTAGACCTACCTTCCTTCCTGGACTAGGAACTCACACTGTTCTTCTCCTGTTTCCCCCACCTCCACTGCACTCCCCCCACACACATTGATTCATTTTAAAAATAAGATTTTTGTGCAATGGGAGGGGTGGGGAAGATGGGAAGGATTTGGTTTCAGCGGGAAGGTACAGAGGTCAGGGAGAGGGTGCAGAGCCTCATCGAGCAGTTGTTCCTGTCTGAGTGATGATTATACTACCAAGGGGATTTATTAAAATGGAGCCTATTGCTGTTACACCAAATGAGGCTCTCCATAAATTCTGGGGGAGCCTGTCAGTGGCTAAGCCCATATGTAACGCTCACATACAGCGCCTGCATCTGCTGGCTGGTGTCCACATCCCAGCCCACATTCCCCCCTCCCCCCACACACACACTGGCTGCATGTGCACACACGCTCCAGTCCCATCAAGAACCCAGAGCCCATTTCTGCATGCCCAGAAATGGAGACTCCCTATTCCAACAGAGGTGTGGGAGTGAGAGCGTGTGTGTGAGTGTGTGTGCGTGTGTGTGTCCAGCAAAGGATTACGTCCAGAATCCAATGCGACCCAGCCACTTGTTCTGGGTCTCCATCTGCAGGGAGAAGGGAAGGGGAAGAAAGGAGTTTGGTGAGAGCCATTCCAGGCTGCATGGCACCCTGACCTCCTCATGCCCGCAGCTTACCAAACAGAAGGGAGATGGGTGCCAGGGAGAGTTCAAGGTACAGAGGACTCTCAATGTCATGAGTCCCAATAGACAGGCCAGCCACAGAGGGTGAGCTCCCGCTTCCTCCCCCAGTGGCTGAAGGGAGAGAAAGCCTGGGAGACTCTGCTTCCACTAGACCTCTTTTCAACTGTGGTTTAAGCCCGGGCCGTTGGAAGCCTCTTTATGAGTTCTCTAGTGGAAACTCTGACTTTTTTTTTTTTAAATTGCTTTGGTCTGAGGAAAAAATAACACATTCCAAGCAAGGGGCTTTGCAGGGTCGGGACTGGTCGGAATTCTCACTGTGCAGCACGAATTCGGGTAGACAGCCTTCTCTAACAATGCGAGGACGTTTCCATTCAGAAAACCCAGCTCAGGGAGAGCTGAGAGCAGGGCCATGGCGAATGGGTGTGTGGGGGTGCAGCGTGGGTGCATGGGGGTGCAGCGTGGGGTGCTTGGTGCAGCAGGGTGGGCAGCCTAGTCTCATTAGCTTTTACCAAATGTTGAATGAAATGCTCTAAATCTACTCTTTAAAGGGGAGTTCCTGGTTATTCACTATTATTTCCCCGCTTGGACGGAGAAGATGCTGACACAGGCATAAGGTAATTTGCAGTCCTTTAGTAACAACGCGGCGGGTCCCCTGAAGATGCGCAGCTCTCTGGGCAGCCACTGCCTGTGGGCTTCAAGGCGCAGGGTCTCCAAAACCAGGTGAAGGAGAAGGCTCGCCCCTCTTTGTCTGCTCAGAGCCTCCCTGGCCCCTAGCGGCCTTGCAGGAGGAGCCACTAGAGGGCGCCTTGAGCCCAGCAATAGCTCCACAGGCAAACCTGTTTCTTAAGGAGAGTTCATTTAGCTGAGAGGCCCAGAAATCAGTGACGTGCGGAATTATTATGCACAGTTCATTTCCTTGTAATTTAACTTTCACAGTAACAAAAGCATAATGTATAGTCTAGTTTTCGGGTCTGATTTACAACAATTTAAACTAAAAGATGAGTTCTGCCTCGCCCCCGCCCCCCCTTCTAATCACTTCTGCTGATATCAGCAGCTGAGAATTTTGTGTCTCATCACCCTCCCAAAGCCACAGATCCGAGGAGACGAGAGAATGTAAAACAGGGCTCCAGCAAACCGCTGGGTGCCAATTTTCACTTTCTGCTTCCAATTTCATTATTGCTTTATTGTCCGTTTAAAAACTTTCTGTTTTTATGATGGCGGTTTGGTTCCTACTCCCCACTACTTCCAAGCGTTGTGAGGTCCACATGGGGCTTTAAAGCACTTCTCTCCTCAAAGGGCTGTGGTGTCCGTTTCAAACCCAGAGAGAGGTAAAAGGAGCGGCCCCCGGCTCACCCCGCCTCTGCCCTCCCTCCCTCACCCCGGCCCTTCCCTATAGATTCCAGCCTCTTTGATCTCCCCTTCCTGCGGCTCCTTGGCACTTACTGACTCTACCAGCCATTTAGCATTTTGTAGCTATTGTCTTGTTCTCTAATTGCTTCACATGTACACTTTTTCCCTCCCTAAGGAAAGGAAATAGCATTTTTTTTCCTACTTTGTCTGAGGCTCTTTTCTAAGGGTTTTAGGTGTAACGTCCTTTAATCTTTTTAACAACCCTCCTCGGGCTTAGATGCAATTGATTTCATTTTACAGATGAGGAAACTGAGTCGGAGAGGTTGAATAACTTACACAAAGTTACACTGGAAGTCGGAGGGAGGATTCAGACACAGGTGTTTCTGTTATATTGTTTGGATCCCACGTTGGTCATAAACTAAAATGCGTCTCTCTCTCTCTCTTCCATGCTTCCAGCACCAATCATAGAGATAGGTGCGTGCACTCACAAACATTTCTTACAAGATTTAAGATCTGTCTGTGGCTGGCCCTGATATCCGGTAAGAAAGTTAGAATTGCACCCAATTTAAAAATGAAGTAACTCGCTGAATGTGGGCCAACTCCCCAGCCCCCGCCACAGGGCTGTCTCCATATACTTACCGAGCACTTCATGTTACTTATTACTGTCCCATTTCCTTGAATCTGCTGTGGTATCTTCTCTGGGCCGTTCCATTCAAGGGAAGGAGGTCAGGATTATTCCAGAAATTTATCAGGAAACATCAGAACCAGAGCCCCTTTTATGAGGCCTAGTTGTCAGCGATCAGAGTAGTGGACTAACCGGGACTGAAGTCAATCCAAAAAGCATTTATTGTCTTTCCCCCTTTGTGATGCCTGACTTGAATAGGTCAGGCTTTATCTAGGATTTGAGTGTTTTCAGACCCCAGATCTACCCCCATCTCAAATATTGGAGGAAAGCTCAGTCAGGAGGGGTAAAGTGGGCTACTTCCTTGGCAGTGGGGAAAAATACACTGCCTAGGGACAATCAGGGGCCAATAGAGCTAAGGCTGTTTCATTTGTGTTCTCTGTCTGATATGTTCGGAAGGGCACGTGGTAGATAAAGGGGACTGAGTCAAGGTGTGTATTGATATAAAAAGAAAATTCTTTCCATCTGTTGATTGGGTTGGCAAGTGAGTAGTAAAGTGCCAACCGTATGCAACAGGAGCTTTTTATAAACATCTGGTACCTCCCCAAACTGCGTCTCAGGCCACTGGCCCACGCCAAAGGCACCCACGCAAGTTAAGGAGATCAAGTCTCTATTGAATGAAGTCCAGGAGGGGGTGGTCTCTAAAGACCCGTGGGACCTACAAACAGGAGGCTAGTCCTCATCTCCGGTGCAGCTGACCTTCAGGAAGGGAATTGGGAGACAGAGGAATGTTGCTTTCTAACCTCTGAAACCACATTAGTAAAACATATGGAACCGATAAGGAAATTATCATGGTCTCGATGGGGTGGTTTTATGAACTCAGAATTGTATCACATTTTGGGACTAAAGTTAGAAAAAAAGGAAAGATCGAATACATCTTGGGGGTTTTGAGTGTTAAGGCTACCAAGAAGCCAGCTCAAGCTCGACCTCAAAGGGTGTTCCAAGGGCGAGATGATCAAGTACTCTGCCCACCTTTGACATGAGTCTCTGGCTCTTTGTACCATTTTTGTGTGAAAAGTTTAGGATGGAGGAGAAGGCAAAGGGCTGAGCTTTGAGGACAGAACAGACAGGCTTCATTCCTGGCTCTGCCTCTTATCTGCTCTGTGACCTTGGCCCCTTGACTATATTTGTCTGAACCAATTTTCTCACATATAGAATGGAAATGATAGCACCTACTCCTTAAAGGCATCGTGAACACTAAATCAAATAAAGCATGAGCAACGTGGACCCAGGAAAATGCCAGAGCTGGGATTTAGCCAAACTGACCCACAAGGTCTCTACCATATCTCATCACAACTAAGACACCATTGGCTATGAGAGGCAGCATGACTTTATGAATCACCATGAGTGGGGGGAAAAGCATTGCCATTAAACTCTGCTTTTCTTTTCATTGATTTGTAAGATATATCCCATACTGACACATGTTAAAATGTGAAAAATGTTTCCTAAATATTATCCTAACAAAGGAAATCAAGAGAGATAAAGGAAACCTACAGAATGATAGAAAATATTTGTACATCATATGTCTGATAAGGTAATAATCTCTAAAATATATAAGAAACTCCTGTAGCTCAGTGGCAAAGAAAACAAATAACCTGATTTACAAATAGGCAAAAACTTGAATAGATGTTTTTTCAAGGAAGATATATAAATGGCCAACAGGTATATGAAAAATGCTGTCAGTAATAATCGGAAATGCAAATCAAAACCCTGATGAGATATCACTTCCTAAATGTCAGGATGGCTAATATATATATATATATATACTAGAGGCCCAGTGCACAAAAATTTGTGCACTTGGGGTGGGTCCCTCAGCCCAGCCTGTACCCTCTCGCAGTCTGGGACCCCTCGGGGGTTGTCCACCTGCTGGCTTAGGCTTGCTCTCCAGGGGATCAGGCCTAAGATGGCAATCAGACATCC
>NW_006287548.1:907694-908609 GCF_000327345.1 Myotis davidii
GGCTGGCTTAGGCCCACTCCCCAGGGGATTGGGCCTAAGGTGTCAGTCAGACATCCCTCTAGCAGCCCAGCAGCCCTCGGGGGATGTCCACTTGCCAGTGGGGAGCAGGCCTAAGCTGCAGTTAGACACCCTTAGCACTGCTGAGGAGGCGGGAGAGACTCCCGCTACCACTGCTGTCCTGGCAGCCGTCAGCCTGACTTGTGGCTGAGCAGAGCTCCCCCTGTGGGAGCACACTGACCACCAGGGGGCAGCTCCTGCATTGAGCATCTGCCCCCTGGTGGTCAGTGTGTGTCATACTGACCAGTCATTCCCAGTTGTTCTGTGTTAGGGTCAATTTGCATATTACCCTTTTATTATATAAGATGGCAAGTGTAGGTGAGGATGTAGAGAAGAGGGAACATTGTTCATTGTTGGTGGAAATGTAAAATAGTGCAGCCCCTATGGAAAACAATATCATGGTTCCTCAAACAATTATAAATAGAACTACCATATGATCCCACAATCCCAATCCTGAGTATTTATCTAGAAGAATTTAAATCAGGATCTCAACAATTGGTATCTCAAGACACTATCAATATTCCAATATTCATTGCAGCACTATCTATAATAATAAAAGCATAATATGCTAATTAGACCAGACATCTGATGGGAGATCCTTCCAGATGACCTTCTGGATGAAGCCAGGGCTGCTAGGGAAGCCCGGGTCCCAGGTGCCAGAGAGTAGCCGGTGCCACAGCTGGGGGAAGGAAGGCCTACTCATACACAAATTTCATGCATCGGGCCTCTAGTTTACAAATAAGGAAAATGGTTATGATTGTCATTTGACTCAAATCCAGAGCTCTTTCCACTGCACTGTATTATTTTAAAACTTCTGAAAAAGACCCTTATTAAGAGTCAATGTAGACAGCTCACTAG
>NW_006287548.1:908708-913816 GCF_000327345.1 Myotis davidii
TGCAGTCACCAAAAGACAAATACTGCATGATTCTACTTATATCAGGTAAATAAAATAGTTATATTCATAGAACCCAAGAGTGGAATGGTGATTTCAGGGGTTGAGGGTTGAAGGAAATGAGGAGTTACTAATCCATGGGCATGATGTCTCAGTTAAACAAGATGAAAGAGCTTAGAGATCCTCTGTACAACATTGTACCTGTAGTCAGTACTGTACTATATACTCAAGATTTTAAGAGGGCAGATCTCATGTTCTTACCCCAATAAAATAAGATTTTTTAAAAGAAAAAGAAAAGATATTTAAATTAAAAAACTAAGTCCAGCCAGTGTTGCTCAGTGGTTGAGCATCGACCTATGAACCAGGAGGTCATGGTTTGATTCCTGGTCAAGGCACATGCCCTGGTTGCAGGCTTGATCCCCGTTGGCGGACAAGCAGGAGGCAGTCCATCAATGATTCTCTCTCATCATTGATGTTTCTACTCTCTCTCCCTCTCCCTTCCTCTCTGAAATCAATATGTATACTATGATGCATACTCTTCTGACTTACCTGGATGTTGAGGGAGCAGAGTGGTGTCTGTGACAAGGGCGCTAACACATGGGAGCGCGTCTGAATGACGGAGGGATGGGGTAAGAATGGGAGGCTCACAGAAATCAAAGCATAAGGAGGGCATAGGGTGCAGGAGGCTCCTGAGGTAGAACTTGTTTTGTGAAAGAAAAAGTTGGAATCTGTAATGGACCTGAGGGTTGGAGGAATGTGCTGATTTTAGAACAGGGACACTGTGGAGAAATACGAAATAGGAGGAAAAGATGGGGGTGAAAAGAGGAGCATTTCGCCAGATCCCGGAGATTTGAGCCCAGCTGTCCTGCCGAGGACGCTCCAATGGGGCTCCTGCACAGAGTGGGGTGCTGTGCTCTGGTCCCTCATGGTACAGGCGCTGGGCTCCTGAGGACAGAGCGGTGCTGCTTCTGCCACTGTCCATCCCTGGTAGCAGTGGGAGGAAGCAGCGGTGGGGACAGTGGTGATGACGTTTAGCCGTCTAGGGCACATGAGAAAGCAGAGGCCAGTGGGCATCCAGGTGGCAGCAATGGGAAGTCTGAAGTGACAGAGGGGATCTGTAGTTGGACTGATGCCCGAAAGCATAGATGATACCTCCTGGGGTATCCCCATCCCAATATCTGGCAGGAGGAGGAGACTCTGGAAATGGGCTGGGAACCCTACATGTGCTGGTGGGAGCGCGGAACCAGGGAGGTGAGATCCAACTTGCATCCCAAAGCTGCAGAGGCTTGTGGCTCCCAATAACCTTCAAACACCTGGTGCGGAGTAAACACCAGCAGCTGTCAGTTTCCTTCCTTCCTCCCTTCTCTAGAAGGCCTGCATTTGGGGGCCTTGTCCTAATTTACTAAGACTCCATGCGCCTCCGATCATTATTACAAGCTTTACGAAGCACAATTAGAGTCACTTAGGTGCTAACAAAATTAAACAAGATGCTTTCCTCCTAATGCTGCAGCTCTCTCTTCTGCTAGAAGCCGCCATAAGTCCCGACAGATGAAGACCTGGGCAGCCTCCCAGGCACCCTCCTGCCTCAGGGCCGCTGCACCTGCCACACCCTCACCTGAAGAAAGAGCATCCCAGGTGGTCTGTATGGCCCTCTGTCTTTGGTATTTGCTCACGGGTCACTTTCTTAGTGAGATCTCCCCTCCCCTCAGTGACAGCGGCAGCCATCCTGTGTCCCTCCCTGCTTTGTTTTCCCATAGTATTCACCACCCCGTTGCCTGTCTTGCTAATAATTTGCTTATTGTCTACTTCTTGTCCCAGAAGGACGGAGTTTAGTCCTCTTCACTGGTGGATCTGTGGAGTCTGGGACAGTGCCCAACACATTACAAGCCCTCAAATATTTGTGGAATATTATTAAAATATCACCCTTTCCGTAATATTTCTGCCATCCAATGCTGCTTGGATTAAAAGCAACATTCCTTTTCTTCCTATCTTTCTTTAATATATCTAAGAATGCTTTCTTATCACAATTAACTCCCGGTAAAGAAAAAAAGAATGTGCATAAAGGAATAAGAAAAAGGCCTCATCAAAAAGCAAATGAAGGCACACAAAGCCAGCCTGGCAACAAAAGCAAAGGAAGAGAATTCAGTCCTGGAAAGCTGAAGTGATAGTCTAACAATAACAATAATAATAGTAATAGTGATAGCTGTTAGCGGCACCACCTGCAGGCTAGCGCTTCAGTTTCAAGACATGTAATTAGTATCACAGAATTGTCTTTCAGGAGCTTAGAATTCCCGTGACCCTACTGGGGCAGTGGGTGGGGAACCCCGAGGAAACTGACAGGAAGATGCATAATAACAGGAAGCAGGCGTATCAACAGGAAAAGGAGGAGGCGAAAGAGGAGGAAAGCAGAAGGGAGCAGGCCAACATCCTGGGCTGCCCCCCGCCCCACCCAGACAGCCACCCCTGGCAACGGTCCTTTCTCCATCACCAGGGCTTCTGCTCTCTGTCCCAGGATCAGAGCCCAAGTGGTTGCATTTCCCTGCACATGTCAAATATTTAAAATCACCGCCCAGCCAGTGTGGGTCAGTGGTTGACCATCAACCCAATGAGCCAGGAGGTCACAGTTTGATGCATGTGCCCTGACCGGGTTGTGGACTCCATCCTCAGTAGGGGGCATGCAGGAGGCAGCTGGTCAATGATTCTCTCATCACTGATGTTTCTCTCTCTCTCTTCCTCTCCTTTCCTCTCTGAAATCAATAAAAATAGTCTTTTTAAAAGGTGCCCCCTCCCCCTCCCTGGAAAACTAGTGACAAATGAGGCATTGCAAAAAAATTGCTTAAGACACCATGCTGTAATGCTTTAAAGCTGTGAAGACCCGAGCTCACACACAGTTTGGAAAGCTGACTGTCCTGGGAATGTCACAGGAGAGGAGACTCCGGAATCCTCCTCCCGCTGAGCAAGGATCGCGTGGGCAGGTTGGGAAACTTGGCCCTAAGCTTCCGGCAGGAAGGTGAGTGGGGAGTTGGGGGCAGAGTGAATTGGGGAACTGGACCTCAGCAGTTTGTCGCACACATGAGTCTTTGAGATTCCTTGGGGCACATTGTACAATGCCCAGAGCTAACAGTTGGAGAAATATACCAGGCATCTAGGCACAACAAAAGGCAGCCCTGTCCATTTTCAACCCAAGTGACACAATGGTCAGGGATTGGAGCTGAGAAGCCACAGTGACAAACCAAAGAGAGAAAGGGGCTCAAAACTTGCGTTCGTGAAGCGTTTCTCCCCTCGAGGGGCGGAGTGGCATAGAGGAGCCCCAGGCTGCCGTTTCCAGTGAGGAAATGGTGCCAGGAGGGAGCGTTGCTGTGATCTGCTTCAGGTTGCACAGGTGGAACAGTTTTTAATAATTACCGGCTGACAGCAGCTGCGATTTTGATTCCATAGCAACAATCAACTCCTGGTTTATTCTGAGTTGATAAAATTATCCAGGCCACAAAGACATCATTAAAAACAAAACAACAAAAGAGTCTTTTCCATGGCTTGAAGGCAGTGCTTCTCAGTTTTTACTGAGCTTTGGCACCCGTGGGGTTGCCCATGAAAATGCAGAGTCCTCGGCCTTACCCTCTGAGACTCCAGATCACTGTCCGGCGGTGAGGTCCCAGGAATCTGTATTGTTAACAAGGCCCCTGAGTCACGCGGGCAGTTCCCGAGGCACACTGAGAAACATTGCCTCAGAGGACACCTGCACATTCATCAGCACCCCAGCTCTAGTGCCCTCCCAGAGCAGCACGAGGGACAGACCCCAGCTCTCCACCGTCGCATGCAGAAGCCACCGGCCACTGTGGCCACAGAACAGTTAGCAATGTGGTTAGTCCAAACTGGGATGTTCTCTACACATAGCATGAACTGTATTTCAAAAACAGTCTCCTATATAACAAAAGCCTAATATGCAAATAGACCGAATGGCAGAAGACCAGCAGAATGACTGGTTGCTATGATGCACACTGACCACCAGGGGGCAGACACTCAACGCAGGAGCTGCCCCCAGCCCGCAGGCCCCAGACCAGCTAAGATGGGTGCCAGTGGGGAGGCCCCCAATCACCCCACTGGTCGCCCCACAGATGGGCCCGTGATTACCGGCCAGGCCTAGTGACCCTACCCATGCATGATAAAAGAGTATAATAGATCTCATTTAAAATTCTTATGTTGATCATATATTGAAATGATAATATTTTGGCTATATTGGGTTAACTAAAATACACAATCTATATTATCATCCTATATAATAAAAGCCAATTATGCTAAGTGTCCAAACGTTTGATGGTTCAACAAGTCACTATGACACGCACTGACCACCAGGGGCAGATGCTCTGACCATTAAGTTAGCTTGCTGCTGGGGTCCGGCCGATTGGGACTGGGTGAGATGGGCCGGACACACTCTGGAGCCCTCCCAGGGTCCCTCCCTGGCCCTAATCTTGCACTGGTGGGGTCCCTTGGCCTGGCCTGCACTCTCTTGCAAACCAGGACCCCTCAGGGATGTCAGAGATCTGGTTTCGGCTTGATCCCTGCAAAACAGGCCAAGGGAACCCACCAGTGCATGAATCTGTGCACCGGGCCTCTAGTATATTATATATAATAAAATGTATTCCCTGATGCCTGTACCTTTTACCCACCCCACCCTAAGCTAGAATCATTTTTAATAACTAAGAGTGGTTTCAGAACGGGGGACACAAAAAGATCCCAAATATCAAAATGGAAGTAGATGAAGGTCTAATTAGCGAAAGCCTCTTATTTCCTACCGAATGATTTTTGACAATAAATTAGTCAGGGCAAGTAATACTAGCAACTGTAACAGACAACCATGGGGGAATTAACATAATACCAAGGTATTGCTCTGCTAGTATCACAGCCAACTGCAGGTTGGAGCAGGGGCTCTGTTTCATACAGTCTTTGGGGGACCTAGACTCCTTCCATAATGGGGTTCCCCCATCCTCTAGGGACTCAGAGCCCTCAATCATCCCTGTGAATCTGGCTGGCAGACAAGAAAAGAGACAGAGTACAGAAGCTTGCATGAGTGGCTTTAGATTAAGTGGAAAGGAAGATATATATATATATAT
>NW_006287548.1:914826-919224 GCF_000327345.1 Myotis davidii
GCTCACTGCAGCCAGAACAAAGGCCTGGGTCTCATGTTCCAGGGGAAAACCGGTGCTGGCAGCCAGGGGAAGGAAGGCCTATTGTGCGAATCTTCATGCAACGGGCCTCTAGTATATATGTATGTGTGTGTGTGTGTGTGTGTGTGTGTGTGTGTGTGTGTGTGTGTGTATATAAAATTTTCATTTAGTTTCCATTGGCCAGCATGTGGATCCATGTAATTACAAGAGGAGCAGGGGTAAGAAGTTTAGTGTGTGCCCAAGAGAAGGACCTGGGTTTTGTGCACCCACATCAGCGCCTTTGCCTGATCAGGGCTGAGTAAGGATGACAGGGAGCATCTCTCTCTTTCATTCATTTCAGCTTTGGCTTCATAGGGCTTACAGATTGCTCTTTGTACCTGTACAGGCAGCAAAATGGATCACTCTCCTTTTCCCAAATAAATGCAGTAAAGAACCCAGGGACCTTTCTGCCTGTCTGTTACCAGGATTCAGTGTCCAGTTCTGGCCCAGTGTGACCTGTGACTCGAAACATCTGCTCTAATGATTAATGCCACTGAGGCCCCAGAGAAATATGTATTTCTCCAAAACTTGCCCATTGTCCTTGAATCAAAAGGCAACAGCATCCAAATGCCGTGAAAGTTTGTGGGTTATTCTGGTGACAGCAAAGATAGGCCTTGCTGTAAACCAGGGGAGAATTAGAACCATGGAAAGAGTAAAAAAATTGTCCAATTTTTCTTCTTAATGACATTGAAATAGATTCTTATGTAATGAAATATTCTTCAAGAGCGCCAAGCACTAATCTCCTCTCGTGTTCCAGTTTGTGATTTCAGAGGTATTCACAAAGAAGGCAGTGCTCACCGCAGTGCATTTGGTAGCTGAGGAACAGTTTTCAATGTTGAACAATTTGCATTCTTTATTTACATACATGTAAGTCTAAATATATGTGTGAAGCACAATACCAATCTTTACCTGGGTAACTCAATGGACACCAAATTCTAGAATTGCAAATATTCTTAGTCTTGTAAATATATTTCATAAGGTTTTAGTAGCTTTTTGAGATATAATTTATATACTGCACAATTCACTCATTGAATGTGTATAATTCAATGGTTTTGTGCATCTATCATCACAATCTTAGAACATTTTCATCATCCACAAAGGAAACCCTGCTCCCCTCAACTGTCATCCCCAATCCCTTCATCCCTGCACCCAAACCCTTGGCAACTTCACAGCTACTTGCTGTCTCTATGGATTTGCCTATTTTTTACATTTCATATAAATGGAATGATAATTATATGGTCTTTTGTGACTGGATTCTTTCATTTAGTATCATGTTTTCAAGGTTCATCCATGTTGTAGCATGCATCAGTACTTCATTCATTTTGATTGCCTAATAATATTCCATTGTATGAATAGACCATATTTTGTTTATCCGTTCATCAATTGATAGGCATTTAGATTATTTTCACTTTTTGGCTATTATGAAAACTGCTGTTATGAACATTCATGTACAAGTTTTGGGGGTCTTTGTGGACATATGTTTTCATTTCTTTTGGGTACATATCTAGGAGTAATTTGTCAGTAAGATTTAATTATATTTTCAAAAATTTAAAATAAGAAAATTTAGCTTTATTTAACTAATTTTGACTTAAACATTTGATATTCATTAATTATAACTTGAACTTATTTTTATTTTTAATAGATAATTTTAACTACCTTGTGGAAATAACATTTTGAAAATATAAGCATTAAGTGTAATTTTATTTTAATGTGCTTCTAGTAAAAATACATTTAAATTGTGTTTGCTTTGAATATAATATACTTTTTTAATTCTTGAGATTATTACTGTTAGTAGACTATAAGTTACATGAACATCTTAATTATATCAACATAATTAGTGATTTTGCTGAAAAAGGCAAAAAAAGAAATTATATGTAATAAATGTGCAATTATTTTTACTTGATTATATGTGTCATATTATGCACCAAAAATGCCAGCCCACCAACACAACACAGAAGCATAAGAAAATATTTAAATTCTGTCACTTAAAATACAGTCATATAAAAACCATAGATTTATATGAATATTTTCATTTTGTTGTCATTATACTATGTTTTTATGAAAATGCATTTGTCAAGATAGGAAAATAGCACAAGTGTTATTTTTTAGTTTGTTAGCTTGATTTATAACTTTAAAATATTTAGATATCTGATATGTGGACCTCTAGCTCTACTCTTGAAACAGAACTGTGGGATATAGAGGCAGACCTAGTATTGGGTACCTACATGAAGATCAATGAATACTAATTAATTGATTGGTCCAGAACTGGAACAAGAGAAAGAGGATAAAAAAAGAATGTTAAAGAATTTTTAATTTCCTTAAGCCCCATTCTTTAGTCTCATGGAGAGGCATTTGGGTTCAATTACCCTGACTCGGGTGGACAGGTGCAGCTGATTGGTTGTGGGACCACACGTAACTTCTAATTCACACTAGCAAAAGCCATGTAATTAAATCCCCCATGTCAAACTTCTCTAGTTAGAATCTCATTGCCAATTCTATGGAATTCTGCCTGTCACTCTAAGAAGTAAATTGCCTATTGAGCATTACTAATTATTTTACTTTCCATTCATGTACTTAGGAAGCCCTCTGGTCCTGTTGACTCAAGAGAATGTGAAAATTGGTTTTCTATTTTTATCTTCCTCTATATAAATTGCAGTCAGAAACTCTGTATTACCATTAGATAGCTAACAAAGATATACTGAGTAAACATTTTGATTACTATACTGGCTCTATGCAAGGCATTACGAAGTAGGGAATACAATAAAGTAGGAGACATAGCACAATGAACAGCTGACATTTTGTAGGATCTTATTACTCTTTCTGCTTGGAAGAAATCCATTGTATCAAACCACTCAGTGGCATACAGCTATATGCATTTATAACCATTCTCATCAGTCTGCTGTTCAGCTGGGGCAGCTCTCTCTCGACTATGGGACTGCAGTCAGCTTGGGTGACTCTGCTCCACAGATGTTCATTCTGGGGTCCAGGCAGGTAGGGCAGCTGCTTCTCATGGCATATTCTTCTCATGACAATGGCAGAAGCACAGAGGGCAAAACCCATTATGAACAGGTTGCTCGGCCAAGCCCATGATAGAAAGGAAAGAAAAGCAAATGTTGTGGAACAAAAATCCAAATTTTCAGGCAGATAGGGCAGCAGCTTCTCATGGCTTAGTATTGATTATGCAGTAGATATTTAATAACAAGTATTTACTACTTTTGCCATGAGAAGGCATTATTCAGAGTGGAGTATGCTTCCTGAAGGGAGGGGACTTTGAATATAGTCTTAAGGAAAATTGGAGTCATGACTGATGAAAGGAAATAGAAGAGCATTCCAGAAAAATGTATACATAAAGCCAAAGTACAGGAGCAAGACTTGGCAAGTTATATGTGAGAGATATGGAGGAGACTGTTCAGAAGGGGTTTATTTGCATGAGAAGGAAAAGCAAGTTATAAAGCAAGAGAAGATCTGATGCTAGGTAGAGGCCATGAATCACAGATGGGTTAAATGTCATGATTTGGACAGAGGGAGTCCTAACAGATTTTTAGGCTGATGGAAAATGCTGTGGTACATTTATACAATGGAATACTACTCAGCCATAAAAAAGAAGGAAATCTTACTTTTTGAGACAGCATATCTGGACCTAGAGGGTATTACGCTAAGTGAAATAAGCATGGCTGGGTGAAAAAGGTGAAGGGATTGAATAGTACAAATTGGTAGTTGCAGAATAGCCACAGAGATGCAGAGCAGCATGGAGAATACTAGTATAGTCAATAATGTGGAGATAATGGGGCTTGGGGCCAGGTGGGTGCTTGGGGCAGCAGGGGGACCACTCTGTAGAGTGAATGGTTTTCTGAGCACTTTGCTGTACATCTGAAACGGGTGCAGAATGGTATTGATTGTAAACTGTGATTAAGAAAAATAATACACATGTGTAGAAGGCAAGGTTATACTTACAGGGTGGGGCAAAAGTAGGTTTATAGTTGTGAGTATGGGAAACAGAATTTATTTTCGTATTATTTTCCATATGAACAACTGTAAACCTCCTTTTTCCCCACCCTGTATTTGAAAAGTATTCTGGGGGTTATGTGTGGGAACCTGTCCTCTGCAAGACATTGACTCACAAAAGCTTGTGATGTGATTCCAGTCCGAATCCAAAGGCTTAAGCTCCAGTGGAGCACATGGCATAAATCCCTGTCCAAGGGCAGGAGAAGGCTGGTGTCCCAGCTCAGGCAGATGGGCAGGAAAGGAATGTATGGTTCCTTCCTCTACTCTCTGTTCTATTCAGATCCTCCAAGGTTGACATAATGCTCACCCACACTGCACACTGGGGCGGGGGGTAGG
>NW_006287548.1:919714-948215 GCF_000327345.1 Myotis davidii
TGCTATTTTTTGTCTTTATAGCCATCTTAGTGGGTGTTAAGTATACCATTTAGACCTTACTGTGTTTTTGAGTTGCATTTCCTTAATGATAAATGTTTTAAAACATCTTTTTATCTATTTATTGGCTATTTGTGTATCTTTGGAGAAATGTCTGTTCAAATCCTTTGCCCATAATAATGATATTTTTGCCACTCCATAAGACTTATTCTAAGATCATTGCTACAGAATGCTATACTTAATATCTGTTTAGGGTACAATCTGCACTGTGTAAATCAGAAAATTCGGAGGCCTCCAAGGTTTGTAAGGAACTACGGTGATGCCTCTTGCATTTTGTTTGGTCTGCAAGTGTGTGATCAAGAAATTTAGACTGCACTAGGGAGCCATTTCTCTTCTCACTCCTTCTTCCTCTTTAGTGTTCATGTTCCTTGAATGTAATTGACATTAACACTTTGGATTTATTTTTCTAACCTTCTTTCATCTAATATCAAGGACAAACTGAATAGAATTCTCTACAAAAGTTAATTAATTTAACTTTATTTGAACCCTCTTACAAATGGAGCTTAGTACTTCCAAATTAGTGCTATAGAAGTAAACTACACAAGGATTTTTTAAAGTAGCTGTAAAATAAAGAAGTTGGACTAAATTATCTTACACTTTTCTTTCACCTTTAACATTCTAACATAGGTGGTTGTTAACTGAGATGGGACATGAACCTGGGAATGCTAACGTAAGCCCCCTTCCCTAGTCAATGCCATTTTTCTTTGATGAAGTAACATTTGCAAAATGAGTCGTAACTGGTCCCTTGGAGGCTGAAAACTCTGGAAACATAAGAAATAGGTCATAAAAGGAAAGGTTCAGAAACTAACGTGCGCACTTAAGAGAGTGGTCATAGTAATTACTCGGTGGGTGAAGGGTACTTACAGATAAAAGTCATGATGAAAAAATGCAAACCAGATGGTGGTTAGGCAGTGAGATGAACTACTCCTTGGAAACCAATGGGAGTTGGACTGAGACATTTTCTGAGAAGTCCAAAATGTTAAGGAAAACCTTGACATTAGATTAAAAAGAAGTATGTGGAAAATTTATCTATTTGAAACCTGCTTCCATCGAGCTATTAGAATGGGATCACATAAAACTGAACATAGAATCGGGAGGGAATGGAAGCCAGTGTAGTGCTATGAGCTGAAGGTAAAAGGGGCTTAGAATCACTGAATAGTTTGGTGCCTTAAATGCAAGGCTTGCTCTCAACACATTTCAGACATTCTCTTGGGACTATTTGGGCGAGAAGGACTAAAAAGAACAAGAGAGTTGAGTTTGAATTGATTGGACGTGTTTTGTGCTTAGCATTTTTTCTAGGGTCCTTGAGCTATTTGAGCTCTGGACCAAAGGAGCTTAAAATCTTATTTCTATAGGGAAGCCTTTAGCAAGCAGAATGAGGCAGTGTATAATAAAATGTTAAACTGTCTTATTGTGTTTTGCTCTAGTGCACTTTACAGATGTGTGTTTTTTTTGCAAATTGAAGGCAAGACCTTCCACCAGCAAAAAGATTGCCACTTGCTTTATTGCAGTATTTGCTGTATTGCGGTGGCCTGGAACCGAACCTGCAATGTCTCCAAGGTATGTCTGTGTATGAATTGCATGCTATGGAAGTCAGAGTACAGTGATTGAGTCACGTCAGAACAATCAGACTCAGGAAGAGCTCCCAGGAATAGTGATCTAGGACATGAACTTGGAGATGAATGGACTTCAATCAAAGGAAGGGAAGAGAAGAAGGCATTCTTTCTAAAGGGCTTGTATGAGGGAGGATTTAGTGTTGGGATGGACATTATGTGTTCAGGGAATGAAAAACAGACTTCTGTTACTGGAATGGAATATCTTATTAGATGTGAGAAAGCAAAAGTGCTAATTACCTTGAGTGGGCCTTGCATGTGAGATGTAAAAGCTTTTGTGTTTAAAAGACTAAAAGAGCAGTCCCGGCTGGGTAGCTCAGTTGGTTAGAACATGATCCCAATATGCCAAGGTTGCAGGTTTGATCTCTAGTCAGGGCACATGCCCAGGTTCCAGCTTGATTCCCAGTAGAGGGTCTGCAGGAAGGCAGCAGTGTTTCTCTCTCACCAATGTTTCTCTCTCTCCCCCTTCCTTTTTCTTGCTCTCTCTAAAAATCAATAAAAACATATTTTAACATTTAACAGGTAGGTAATAGACTGAGAAAAGTTATTTGTAACATCAAAACAACAAAGAATAAATATCTAGAATTTATAAATAACTCTTATAAAGCAAGCCAGCAAGCAAACCAGGTTGGAAAATGAACAACAACAAAAAAGATAAACTGGAAATTTACAGAAGGGAAGGTCATCCCGAAATGACTAGCATGAAAGTAGATGCTCAAATTACCTTAGTAAGCAGAGAACTGCAATTGGAAATAATAAAATAATAAAAAAAAATACCACTTCACAACAATAATGGCAAAGCTAAAAATATGAATAATAGTAAGCGTTGGTGAGGATGCAGGGACAGGGTGCACTGCTGTGGACTATAAAATGGAGAAACCAGTCTAGACAGTAATTTGGTGGTATCTGGTGAATTAAAATATATGTATATCTTATAGTCTAGGGATTCTAATCTAGTCTTTATCTAAAAGTCTTCTTGCAAAGATTCATAAAGGAACGTGTGCAGAGATGTTCATTGATGTATCATTAACTCTGGTGAGAAGTTGTAGATAGCCTAGGGGTCCTCAGTAGGAGAATGTATAAATCAAATGTGGATACATGTTCTGGAACTCTCTGCAAAATGTAGGAGGAATAAACTCGATATACCTATAGTAACACGTATTGATACCAAAGCACAATGTTGAATAAGAAGTGTTGGAAACAGAATATGATTTATAACGCAACACCATTTTTACCAATTAAAAATACATATACATAGAAAATAACATGAACATTTTTATAAGATTAAATAAGTATCTAATGATATATATCCGATACATTTGATTGGGTACTTCTAGGGTAGAGGGAGAAAAATAGAAATATAGAAATACAGAAGGGGCAGAGGAAATAAAAGTATACAATACAATTTGATAAAGTGATTTTCACCAACTAATGGTGACAATATTCTGTGAACTGAAAGTGGAATAAACTTAACTGTGCATCGTAGGTTTGTGGGGTTTTTTTTTAACATAAAGGCAAACTTTTAGCCACATTTTTAAATAATGAGATTAGCAATGTTCAGTACTAGTAAATGCAGATTTGTTACATAAAAATCATCATCCTTGTGTATATTCTTACAGAATTTCTCTTCTTTTGTGGCTATTTCCTGGCTCAGCCAGAAAACTGTTTTGTGGGCATTTTGGAGGAATTGAAGGTTGAGAGAGTTTTGCTCTGCTGTGGCTCAGAATGTAATATCCGACTAGACTATCTGCTTGGCTATCAGCAACATTAGTCCTCTGGTGAATCAGAATTCAACAGGATGTGGATTAGCATTTAAATGTAATAGGATCAGACCGAATAGTGCTGTGGATGAGATGCAGAAGCTATTTATTCCCTTAGAAACCAACTCAGACTTATCACACTGAGAATTTCTTTTTATTCCTAATGATGCCAACCTAGTGCTAGGCATACATTTGATATTTTTTAAAAATGTGAAATCATACTAGTTAAATGGATGGGTAAAAAACAAACAAAACAAAATAAGTTAGCCCCTTGATTCAATCGAGACTTAAAAATGAGTATTGCACAAATAAAATCCTACCACTAAAATATGTAATAATTACAAGCCTTGAAAAGGATATATTTAATGAGCAGACCTTCTCTTTCTTAGATAAAGAAAACTCTTCTTTTGCTAGAAGGCTTCTTGCCTTCTGGGCTTCCTCTGTCATTTGTTCAGTGACTGGTAATATATCCAATGATGGCTTGTGCTTAAGTGCAAAGACTGGAATTATTAGACCGAATGAGAGATCTCAACTAAGCCATGAACAAAATGACTAGGGGATAGGAGGAGAGTAGTGAGCAAACAACGACTGGGAGAATTCCCTGAAAGCTATGGAGTAAGAAGAGAGCTGACCTGGGCATTCAACCTCAGCTAGGAGAAGGCAGCTGCCCCTTCCCACATGGAAGGTCAAATGGAACTTAGGCCAATAGAACTGGCAATTTTTTTGAGCAAATATCTGAGTTAAGTGTTTTTCCACTGCGATCTTCTTTGATCCTTACATCCTGATGAGTTGGCCAAGGCAGCTATCCCTGCCTTATTTCAGATGGGATAGCTTAAGACTCAGAAGTCTCCGAAGTACTTTGCTAAGGTCAGGTCAACGGTAGAAGTAAAATATGAACCCACATTTTTTCTGCACTCAGAAGCATTGGCTATTTCCATAATATCACAGTTTCTTCTTTAGCTTACGCCAAGAATGAAGGCAGACCAAGGAGAAAATATAACATTTTAATATCGAGAAGAGAAAGATTTGAGTTCAAACGCACTGGCCTGAGATGATGGGAGCCTGAAAATATTCAGAAATGAGGACGCCTTCACTCTTGTTTATTCCTTACATGAACTAACACCGGTACCGTGTCTACTCCGTGTACCTAGCGCTGTCTATTTGTGCATGATTTTTAACATCTGCAAATCATCAAACACTTTTATAATGTCTGTTACACGTTACTGGGCCAGGAGTGGGGCCAGTACGCAAAGAAACATTCCTTATCCGCAAGATGTTTGGAACGTAACTAGGAAGAGAGAAGGGGTAAAAAGTGGGCAGTACAAGACACAAGGGTGAAACAGACAAGGGCTATTGGAATACAGATGCAAGGATGGTAACTGCAGAGTGGTTTAGTAAAGGAAAATTTCAAGGAGACAGTGAGATTTAAGAAAGGACATGAAAATGAAAAAGGTTTCGATCAGTTGGTCTCAAATCATAGTCAGACAACCCCTGGGGTCCTGGAGATCCTTTTAAGAAGTCTGCAAGGTAAAAACGATTTTTATAACAACAGGAGACTTGTCTTGTTCACTGTACTGACCTTTGTTAATAGTGCAAAAATGTTGTGGTTAAAACAGTGGTGGCACCGAACCATAGGGCAGTATATAGGTCTTCTCCCCGTTACACACACAGTTTAAACGAATTGCCAATTTTACTTAAGAATGTTCTTGATTAGAGAACAAAATTTATTAGCGCAATTCTTGAGTAAAGACCTTTATAATATGCTATGTGAAGAAGTGGGAAGTATGCAAAAAGTACTTTTTCTAAGTTATAAAGGAAGATGATCTTGGGGGAAAGTGGGGAATTGTGCAATTGAGTTGCAAGCCAAAATGGTTGGTTTTTCTTCAAAGAACACCATTTGTTTTTTCTTTAAAAAATGACAAACAAACTGTGGCTATCCAGGCTTAGGTATTTGGCAGACATTTTCTTGAAAATGAAGGGAGTGAGGCTGTCACTTCAATGAAAACAACTGACAATATTTGTTGCCAAAAATAAAATTTGAGCTTTCAAGTGAAAGTTAGAATTTTGGCAAAATATATTCACTACCATAAGCCTGACAGCTTGCCAATACTTGGAGAGTTTTCTGGTGAGATAGGTGATGATATTAATGAATGTTATATATATATATATAATATATAATATATATCATATGTACATATATGTTAATATATGTAAATAAAATAATAAAATTGGCCAACATTGGGAAGATCTGCATAACTCAGCTAGTCAATATTATTCAAATGACTAATGCATCATGGTATAAAAACCATAAACCAGTGAAAGATGCATTTAAAGTGTAATATAGACCAATGGGTTTTATATAACAGATTACAAAAAGTTTTATGATATGATTTTAGATTTCATATTTTAACTACCTTTTAAAAAACTACTGCTTGGAGAATATTGGTATAGTATTAAAGAACAATAGCTACAATTATCTGAGAAATAAGAAAATACTCTTCCATTTTCCAAATACATAATTGGGTGAAGTAGGATTTTCTTTAGAAACCTTTACCAAGGCAACTTATAATGACAGAATAAATGCAGAAGCAGATATAATAATACCAAAGTATTTTTTGTTTTGTTTTGATTTTGGTAATCCTCACCCCATTCATTTTTAGAGAAAATAGAAGGGAGAGGGAGAGACAAAGAGAGAGAAACATCAGTATGAGAGAGATGCATCTATTGGTTGCCTCCCGTATTGGTTGCCTCCCGCATGTCCCACGACTCGGCTGAGGATCAAGCTGCATCGAACCCACAACCCATCAGTCCGTGGGTGAAAGCTCTAACCACAGAGCAAAACCGGCTAGGGCCCAAAGTCTTCTACTAAGCCAGTTATCAGGGGTATTTTCAAAATATGCCACTCTTTTCACTATTGTTTTTGGTTTTGAAAAGATAGTTCTTTTTCATAAAGATGTATTGGTTAACATGTAATGAGGTTATTTACTATTTTAATTAAATTTGGAAATAAGTATATGTTTTTCTCAGCTTTAGTTTCTATTACAACAAATATTGATAGATATAACACACATAAACATGGGCTCTGGGTTCCTTGGTAATTTTTAGTGTAAAGGAGCCCTGAAACCAAACATTTTGAAAACCATGGGTGTATATATACATGTGTATATGTATTGTTGCCTTCTTTTAGAAATTTAGGAAATCTGGAGTTAAAAAAAATCCTTTACTCAGATAAAATCACTGTTTGCATTTAGGTGATTTTTACCTATCATTGTTTCTATGTAATTGTGATGACATCATCTGTACTATTTTGTATCTCGTTTTCTCTACTAATATTCTATCATAAACATTTTAGCCTTCTAAAACTGAATTAATGCTATTGTAATGACTGTATGAAACCCCATCATATAGCTCTAACATAACTGACCAGCCATTTCTTCATCACTGAGGAATCGCTTTGTTTGTGTTTCATCACCAGTATAAGTAATGCTGTGGTAAACATCATCCTTTATACATTTTTTAAAATCAAGTTCTTTCCTTTATATTCCCAATAGCAAAGTCACATGAACAAGCTTTTAAAACTTAAAAAAATTATAAAGAGAAACATCTTGAATGAAGCTGGGAAATGTTTATTTAATTTTCTCTCCTGCTCCCCCCCCCCCCATCTAGCAACATTAGATACCTACCATCTGCTGATTCCTGGGTGAGGCATGGAAAGAAAGGGTGCAAGAGACATGTAGCTTGAGATTCAGATTCTGAGTATCCAAGTCAGTTAAGCGAACATGGGTTGCCTACAGCACTCAGCATGGCGCTAAATATTGGGTATACCATCATAGCAACTGGTTTCTAATGAGCCTGTCCTTTACAATGCTGTCAGAGATGGTCTCATTCCATCCTCACACCAACCTATGATGCACGCGATATTTTAACACCCCCTTTAGAGATGAAACGTGAGGATCAGAGAGCTGAACTGACTTGTCCAAGGTCATATAGCTCTTATGAACCTGTGTGGTCAGAGGTCATTACCCTTTACACTACATTGTCCTTCCCTCAAGAGAACTTGTGGTGAGGGGAAGCCCAGGTCCATAGCATCCTGCGTTCCAGAGGATCTCACTCCTGCCATGCGTACGCTCCAAAAGCAGTTCTGTGCAAGAGTCAGATATAGAAGTTCTCAGGACTTAGGCTGCTAATAAAGGTCAGCACTGATCACACCATTGGAGTGTTTCTACATAAAGTAAACAAGTCCTGGTCACTGGAATGTTTTACTGCGAACATTTATTTGCAATGCTTTGAAGTGTACTTACATTTAAAGTGCACACACACACACACACACACACACGAGAGCAACAATTTGAAGTGTACACAAGAAGTTGAAGAAAACGTAAATTCTTCACTTGATCTTAACAAAAAAAGCCAAGAAGCAATAAAACTTAAGTTCTTAAGGACATAAAACGTTCAGACTGGACTAGACCACCAGGTGGTACTTTATGAAAAAGAGTTTTGTGGGTCATTCAACTTTAGGACATGCTGCATTCTTCACCTTAATTATGCAAATTAAAGAAATCAAAGCTCTGAGAAGTCCTGCAGCAAAATAACCTGCTTAAATGTATTTGATCCAGAATTCCCAGGACTTATTTATGCGCAGAATCCTTTCCCAGGTGACCCCCTATTGGCATCCCACACACTTGGGGCAATGGGATGCTAGACTTCTGCTAATTGAAGTCATTCTCCTCAGGTTGCTTTTGAAAGAAGCAGAAGCCAAGCACCATTAGTCCATGGGTTCCTGAAGCGTTGAGGATGGCTGAGCTCGGGTGGCTGTGTTTTTAATCCTTCATCACATCTCACCAAGGGGATCAAACAGAGCAGTGAAACATGACAATTCCCACTGAACAGGCTAATTCTCACATTCTGACTCATTTCCCTTACGCTTTTGAAAAGTCTGGAGGCCAAAGAGGGCCGTGCTTACAGAGCTGAGGAAGGCCCTTCTCCACATTTCATGCGACGCCTGGTCCAGCCGTGTCGCTGCTACAGGGAACACCTGCTGCCCATCCTGCAGCCCAAGGCTCAGCCAACTCGCCCAGCTGGTCCTCCCTCCAAGCACAGGAGCCCGTTTCAGGGGCTTGTGAGGAAGATTTGACTCATCCCCAAAACTGCCTCCCACCTCCTCCCAGGCCCTTTGGCTATTGTTTGGATGGAGGCGGTGATTGAATTAACAAAGCTGTTAGAGGCAGAAATGGAACACATGGAAAAGGACTCCGAGCCCTCCAAGGCGGCGTCGTTAGCTCTCCACTCAGGAGCACAAAGAGGAGCTGCACTGAAGTGGTACCTGGTGATTACAGTGTTAGGGGAGCTCTGCTCCTCCGCGCCTGTCACTCACTGCCGCTGAAGAGAGGTCTCAGCCAGGGGCCAGCCAAGTGGCTGGGAGGAGGCTCAGCCCTGTAATTATGATGCTAATTCCCAAAAGGTCAGAACTCCTTAATCAAATATTAATCAAACCGTTTTGTAAATGATGATGATTCTATCCAGGGTGGGAGGTAGAGCAGTCAGGGGCAGGGCCCCGAGTCCTCTTGAGCTGGAATGGAGTTGGAGCGAAAGTGTTGGGAAAAGGAAATAGCTTTACTCAGGAAGAGGAAAATCAGGAGTAAGCTGTTGATTTGTTGTTGTTTTTAGTTCGAAACAACATCATTTTCTATGACTGTCTTTTTACTTTGAACAACCATGTTAGAGGACAGCTACGGGATGCCAGTCCAAATACACAGACATCCCTCCCCCCTTGCCCTCTCTACTAAGCACATTCCTGTGGACGAAGGCTTACATTTCCCAGCCTTCTCAGTCCATGAAACACTTCCACCTGCACTGTCTTGTCTGTTCCTTGCAGCAAACTCACAAGAGAGGTTCAACCCATTGCAGGGAAACTGAGGGGCAGAGAGATTCCATTGCTTTCCTTTAGCTCAGTGGTTCTCAACCTTCTGGCCCTTTAAATACAGTTCCTCATGTTGTGACCCAACCATAAAATTATTTTCGTTGCTACTTCATAACTGTAATGTTGCTACTGTTCTGAATCGTAATGTAAATATCTGATATGCAGGATGGTCTTAGGCGACCCCTGTGAAAGGGTTGTTCGACCGCCAAAGGGCTCGCGACCCACAGGTTGAGAACCACTGCTTAGCTGGTGGGTAGCACAGGGGTGACTCAAATCTAAATCTTTTGATCCAAAAAGTAGTGCTCTCTGCACATACAATAACTTCTATTAAAGCCGATCTTGGTTTCTTGGGTTTCTGAGCTACCTGGGCCTCTTATTCAATAATCAGGGCTCTATCCCCTCCCACCCCTACCCCAAATAAGAATTCAGGAGCTGACTTTTAATGGCTAGGGCTCTTTGTTGCAAACCTCCCAGTTACAAAGAAATAAATAAACTATACAAACAAAGAAATCTGGCACCCTCTCCAATTTCAGAATAGGTAGAAATACATTTACACACACACACACACACACACACACACACACACACACAGGGTTCCTTTCATATTGAAAAGTATGCATATTTAGAGATTAGGTGCATATTCACTAGATCACTTACAACTCATTACACTTTTTTAAGGCTTTGAGCCATCTCTGGCCCATATATTTTTTAAAATATTGCTGATCAGCCGAGATCAAGTTACTGGTACATTTGTAGACATTCTCATTATGCAACTGGTCGCGGTCATCTTTCTGGGCCAAGTGGGTTCCTTTGTGGTTCCTTTATTATGTGCACCAGGCTGCAAACTCCAGGCAGGGCACGTTGGCAAACAGCCTCCTCTTCCAATCCTCATTTTCTCTCCTTCCCGGGGTGTGAGCTCCCCAAAGTGTGATTAATCCATCTATTGATCGCCTCCTGCCATAGTGAGGGTGAGATATGGCTAGCAGTCGGTGCCAGGCGCCTATGTGACCGGACTGCTAAGGCGGGCGAGGTGAGGACAGACAAATGCTAGCCGGGACTTCCCGACCCTGCAGCCAGAGGGGGCAGCAGTAGCTGCGCTTGCCACAGCCTTGCAAGCATGATGCTCCCCAGCAGAATGCAACTGACTCTTTTTCAAATGAATTATAATGCACGTTCCCAGCTAGCTCAATTGACTTCACAAAGGTCTAATAAAGGTTTGTGGCTAAAGGGAAAGAAGAAGATGAGAAATAAAATGACAAGACAGAAACCTCTTGGAAATAGAGCCAAACTAGAATGTGCAGCTTTGATTGAAGCGTTCCAGGCAGACATAATGGATGACCAAAAGCACGCCAGCCAAAGCGATTAGACGAGTAAGAAGGCGTTTATCTAGTATCCAGAGGCATTATGGTGGGGGGCTGGGGGGACGGTTAGGTGACAATAAGCTGAGGGGGTAGGTAAAGATTAGTGATAAAACCTTCTACCTGCAAACTAAGGGTAAAATGAAAACTATGGGCACTAACCTTATTCTCACAGCTAGTTTTAGCTAGTAAAATGAGGGCAAAAGTTGGTCCAACAGAAATCAGAAAACCTTTTATTTTCCTCTCCTCTCCTGCCCAAAAGAAAGTCAAGCACAGCTGTCCTCAGTCGTGGATGCCGCATTGCCTTTCCTTCTGCCCCCACCTGTACAAAAGAACCCCCAGCCACAAGTCACACTCTTCATTTCAGCAACTCCTATCCTAGGCAGGAAGTCACCTGGGATCCTGCAGCAACTTCTATTTCCTTGGAATTGATTTCCCATGCACACCAGCAGAAAACAAACCAGCTGAGAAGTTGGGCAGTGGTTTAACCTCCTGTGTTGGGGAGAGTGGCAGTGGACATTTTAAGGCAGCCAGACCCCAAAATAGTAGCCCTCGTGTCTCTGACTCACATAAGCTTTTCCGCTTCTATGTTCCAGAGGAAGAAACAGACAGACTGGACCAAGGACAAAAGCAAACAAACAAACAAACAAAAACACTCCCCCTGCAGCCCCCACAGTGACAAATGAAATAAAGAGCAGAAAGTAAGTCAAATACAAACATTTTAATAACAATGAGCTAACGCTGATTTATGTAGCATTTCTCTGTAAGTTACATATAAAGAATCTAATATTTGTTAAGGAGCTGCCTGAATATCAGTTTCTTGCTAGGGCTGGGTATTCCACAGTGAACAAGGCACACGTCTTGCACTCAAAGAATCATAGCTTACAGGGAAACAGAGCATCGGAAAACAGGACTAAAATTCCATAGTCAGGTCTTTAGCTCAGGATGAGGTGGGAATCCAGTCATTAAGTCTGGTGTTGGTAACTCTGTCTTACAGCTCCTGGAGGAAACCACACACAGGATGGAACCTGAAGGATGGAGGGGAGTTTGCCATACAACAAAAGGGGCAGATGGGAGAAAGGTAAGAGAGTGGGTAGGAAAGACAAGATTATTCTACATGGAAGGGCCATCATCACATAGGCCTGGAGGTGAGAGGGGTCAGGGCACATTGGGATAATAACAAACTATTAAAACTGACCAGAACTTAGTATGTGAGGAAGATAGTGACAAGCCACGAGGCAGGAGAGTCACAGCAGGGCCCTGTGGGAAGTAGTAAAGTGTTTGGGCTTAGTTGTGTGGGCAATTGCAGAGCCACAATGGAATTAAATAGGATAGTGATGTAACCAGTGGTGACAGTGTGGGGAATGGGTTGAAAAAGAGCAACACTGGAAACAGAGATGAATTAGGAGAGGATCGCCCTAATCAGTCAGGTGGCCTGGTCTCAGGTGCTGGCAGGAGTGATGGGGTGGATGCAAGAGAGGAAGCCCAGGTGAGTCTCAAGGAGGAACCATGTCCATTGAGAATTTATCTCAAGAATATATAGTTTATGATAAATGGGTTCCAGGAAGAGCCCAACACTTTTTCGACGTGCAATAAATTTCAAACCAATACTGTGTGAAGTGAAAAAACCTCCTCTTTCCATTAAAGTCCTGGGAGTAGGACAACTCCAGGAGACGAGAGAGCAATAGATATGGTAGGCTCATATTCTATTTGAAGAATACTCCCAGGATATAAAAGGGAAGGCTCTGGAAAAGTCAAGAGGAAAACGGAGTCACACGCCACATGTGAAGAACTGGCTGTGTCAGATGGACACACAGTCACCTCAGTACTGTTACTGTCCCGACCACCAGCCGAGGCAGGCAAAGTTGCTTGTGCTTAGAGATGAGCGAATCATTTCCCACAAACCAGTGTTTCAATATTTTGCTTGGCACCCAAGTCAAATTGGACTGGAGAAGAATGTGGTTTGGAAATAGGCTGAGATGTAATAAATGAGACAGTCTGTGAGAAGTGTCAGTGGTTCCAAACACAAAGCACAATCTCTGATAGAAATATTATTTGTTAGTGTCTTTATTAATAATCCGGAATGAGGGAGTCTCTGATTGAGGCAAATCACAGATGCTTCTAAATTAGGCAGCAATGTCAACACCCAGCAGATCACAATGTCCCCAAAGAGGTTAGAAATGAGGGGCAGGAAATAATAAAGCAAGGTTAAATTTGGCTGAATGGGAACTACATCTGGGGAAAGATAATTCAAAAAGCAGATAGTCATTGGGCCAAAGAAATCTGGACCACGCTGGTGCCAGAGGAGACCAGGTGCTCTACCGGATGGCAGATGAGGTGGGAATTTAAAATACGATAGTGCAGCCTGAAGCCCATTTGGTCCTGGCCTGCCACATCTGATAAAGAACACCGACAAAGATCTGGTCTGCCTCAGCAGTCCATGTTTGCAGGCCATTCACGGAAGAAATTCAATCCATTCACTGCTTTTATTTTAGTTATGAGATGAAATAAAAATCATCTACTAGAACTATAAGGCCTCTACCATTATCTCAAGTTCATGGTCAATGCTTTTCAGCTAAAGAAATAACGCAATGGTGATGTGCATATAGAAGTTTCATTCATAGTAAGTAAGATACATCGCTAGTATTCTTTCATTATTCTCCCATTACTGTATCGTTGTAATGGTCTTTCAGGTAAGTGGCTAGGCAGTCATGTGGTCTATCTCTGTTTTACATATTAAGCAGCTGAGGCATGGTTGCTAAGTCATTGGTCTCTCTGCCTGGTGCTTTGTTCATTATAGGGACATGTTCTTTCTAAATAATTTAGGGTATTGAATGGAAATGGAGAATTGTCATCGATGCCGTCACAGGTGTAAAGGGGGCATTATTGGATGACTCTATAGGCAGGTGAAGTATATGGCTTAAGGTACCGATATTTAATATTAATTGATACATAAAAAATATAAAAATAATCTTCATAATGAAATTCAGAACTTTGCTGGACACTCCTTCGTTTAAGTTTCATTATTAATCTACTTTGAATTATAAAAGGAAATGTGAATACAGCACGATCATAGTATTTTCAGTGCTGAAGGTTTCTTACGATCTATATCAAGTCTAACTAGAAACCTTGTCAGAAGGGAGGCAAGAAATGGAATTAAACACTACAATTGCAAGGAAAATTATTTCATTAGTTCCTCAATTTGCTTTCATGACTTATCAATCACACTCAGAGGATGTAAATGTTCTGAAGTAAAAACACAATTTCACCCAACTGCAATGGCTGTTTAAACACTCCTATCGGCCATGTATGTGTTTGGCAGTTACTAGTGTGCATGCTTATAAGCTCTCCCCAGAATTGAACTTGAATTTTGACCTTGGTTGGAATCTGGGCACTATGGTTTTAGAGCTTTTTTTGAAGTCAGATTCATTTCAGTCATATTATCTGAGTGACAACTCATCATTGCAATTCAAGTAAGGGGTAGTTGTGGTTTGGGTTATAGTGAAGGACAGTAAATTTTATAGTGTATATAATTTGGAACATGTTTGTGTTCAGCCCATATGTGGAAATCTGCCTGGGTGCTTATTATTATGCTTTATCTACAAATGACCAGATGGCCTTGCCCAAATGTGAAGAAACAATTTAGTGCCATTTTAAACCATTAAGGCTATTAACTCTGAGTCAAGATAATCTTTTGCCCAAAGGGAACTAGTTTTGCTGTCCTTCAAAGTCATCAAATGTAATTAAATGTCATATTGAGGAGTAGGCATTAATGGATTAAGGAGACAGCACTGTCAACCAGTGCTGGGTCAACCAAGGCAGAGAAAATAGAGAAATAGATCAGAAAGATGATGTATTAGGTAATGTACTAGCTAAGCTGCTGTAACAAAGAATCCCCAACATACAATAACTCAAAAAAGATAACTCATTTTCCTTTTTGACAAAAACAAACAAACAAACAAAAAAAACAGAGATAGGTGAGAGGTCCGAGATAGGCAGCTTTGGCCCAGACAGTGTGGCTCAATTGTTGTGCATCAACCTATGAACCAGGAGGTCACTGGTTCGATTCCCAGTCAGGGCACATATCTGGGGTACAGGCTCGATCTCCAGCAGGGGTGTACAAGAGGTAGCCAATTGATGTTTCTATCTCTCCAACCCTCTCCCTTCCTCTCTCTCTAAACAAACAAACAAACAAACAAACAAACACATATTTAAAAAGACAGGCACCTTTGTTCCTTAAGACCAACTGAGACCCATACTCTTTCTATCTCATTGCTCCGACAATCATTACAGTCTTTTCCACATTTACATGGTTGAGGCTATCTCAGCAGTGCATACACGTCCCTGTCAGTTGTACAGGGAAAAAAGAAAATGAGGATAGCAAGCAATTTTATTTTAAGGAATTGATGTTAAGATTGTACACATCACTTCAGATTGCTTTGGAAAAAGAAATTCCTAACTCTAACAGTAGGCACATGGGAGGCCACTAAAGTTTCTCTCCTTGGGAAAATCTATGGAAACTTGTCCCCATGTTTCAAAGCTGGCCTCGACTAGCTTCCTCTGGGGTGTGTGCTGAAGACAAAACTCAATACCAAAGAAATCTATACTCTTCCATTAATTAATTTACCCCAGAGAATGAAGACAACATTTTATTAAGACAAGTTCCCAATGCAAATTCTCTCAAAAGGGGTCCAGACAACTTTTCTTTATAAAACTATCAATTGGCTACAACTGCAACAATGAATAATTACATTTTGCTTCTTAACCTTCACCTGAAAGAAGTCAGTTCAATGTGTTTCACCCTGTTCAGAAAGGGATTGTGGGTCCCTATATGCAATCAAAGGGCTATCAGAGATGTTGACAGGAAACACACACACACACACACACACACACACAAACCCAGAAAGGCCCACCGTCTTGTTATTGTTGCTTTTCCTTCTCAGAACTAAGACCCCTTCTAACTTATCTCCATAAGGCTGTTGGCTCAGCTCTGCCCCAATCCTGCTTGACTCAGAGGGCACTGGTCTCTTTTCATACGCCCTTTACTCCAGCCTCCATCTTCACAGACAATGTCCTCAATAGGAGTGGATTTTTCCAGCCTCCTCCTGTCTGGCCATGACAATAGAGCTTGATGATTTAATCAATGCATTTGCCAGGCTGCCTAGGGGACAGCTGGCCATAGTGAGGATACAATCTGTGGCTGTGGAACCCAGCCAAGTAAACTGGGGTTGAAATTATGACCTTGGCCTCCTGGGTATACACTCTGAATCAACTGCCCTGACTGGCCACATGTATAGCAAGACTGTTATCTATGGTGATGATGATGATAAAAAATAGTATATATTGCATTTATAGAGTACATATTATGGATCAGGTCTTTATGGGGATTATCTCCTAGGAGTCTCTCAATTCCCTGTGAAGTAAGGATGCCTACCATCATTTCCATTTCACATGTAAGGAAATAGAAGCTTAGCGAGGCTAAGTATCTTTCCTAAGGGCACATAGCTAATAAATAGTAAAAACAGAATTCAAACACAAGCAATTTGATTCCAGAATTCTCACCAGTCCTATGAGGATTTCCCATATTGTAGGCATAACAACAGATATGAAGAAGCTGTGGCATTCAAATAAACTAGCTAGCTAGCAAGAGCCTCCTGATTTTTCAATTGAAGACTGTTAGCCTTAGAGATTTGACTTGTACATGATGGCATCATTGGTTTTAATGTCTCAGGATCCCATCTTTGGTGCTGGATGATGACATGACTGGAAGGGAATGGTTGACACTAAACATGTTCATACCAACCACATTCTGAAGAAGTATTTTATGAAAAGCTGAGTTTCCAAAGAGTAAATATTTGATCATTATTGTATTACTTAAACACTGCTTAGTAAAATTATAAATTGGTACAACTTTTCTGGAAGGTGGCTTTTTGGTAATAATATATCAAAATCCTTAACTGGAGGCACTATTTGACCCAAGCATTCCCTTTGGCAAATTTATCCTAAGCAAATAATTTTTGGGAAAAATATGCAATGATAAAATGAACTGAAATTTTTAATTACACTATTGTTTGTAAAAATTAAAAAGTTTAAAATACCCCAACAGTCTGTCAATATGGAATTGCTTAAATAAATTTTGATAAATTCTTAATAAAAAATTCTACTTCGCCTCTTCAAATTTAAATGTAAATCTACATTTGTGTTTGTGATGTGCTGGTAAATTAAAGATGCTTGTGATATATTGGTAAGTATAATCTGGATAGTATTTTTTTCCCTAGTCTACCATAACAAAGTGCCTCACACTGGGTGACCTGCAACAACCGGATTCCCTCACAGTTTTGGAGGCCAGAGTCTATTGGATCCTTCTGGGCCCTGAGAGAGAATCTGTCCCATGCCTCTCTGCTAGCTTCTGGTGGTTGCCAGCAATTCTTGGTGCTCCTTGGCTTAGAGATGCATCACTCCAATCTTTACCGCCATCGGCCGCACATGGCCTTCTCCCCTGTGTCCTGTGTCTTCTCTTTTTCATCATGAGATTTAGGGCCCAGCCTATTCCAGGATGATCTCATCTGGAGATCCTTGCTTTAATTACATCTGCAAAGACTCTTATTTCACAGAAAGCCACATTCTGAGGTTTTTGGATGGACATAGCTTGGGAGCTACAGTTCAACCCATTACATATGGTTCTATTTTTGTTTTATGAAAAATATATGCATATATATATATATATATATATGAGATTGTCATAGTTATATTGGACTTTGTAGTCAGACAAATGAACTTTTGATCATAGTTCTACCTTTGGCTGACTGGCCACAAGCAAATTACTTTAATCTTGGGAATTCAGTTTTCTTATGGGGATAATTCTTATTAATACCTTAGGTGAGCAATAATACTACACATAGTTATTATAAGTTTAAGAGAAAATATACAAAAAATGCTTAGCATAGTGTCTGACTGTTTAGAAAATTCTCCATAAATAGTAGTTATGATGAAAAATAAAAGTTCTGGAAGGATAAACCCCAAAATATAACATTTTTTCCTGGGGGTTAGTCATTATAGATGGTTTCCACTTTTTAAAAAATGTATTTCTATATTTTATAACAATTCTAACCACACACGTATTACCTTTTTAAATCAGGAAAAAAGAACAATAAAGCCATTCTTATTTGAGGAAAGAACAAGACTTATTAGGTTCTACATCCCCTTGATACTTATATGCACATGTGAATAAGCCAGGAATTACAGATTAAATTAGCCATGCAACTAATTTAAAGACACACACACACACACACACACACACACACACACATTCTCTCCCACACATACACACACATCATCTCTCACACAACACACACACACACACACACACACACACACACACACACACACACATTCTCTCCCAGCCTTGGGAGCTCCTTCTGCTCTCTCACTTAAAAATTTTCCACTTTCAAAATGGGTGTTGGTTTCCCTGACATTTCAGTCCCAGAGCCCAGTGATGCTCACAAACATTTAGGGAGAGCAGCATTTCTCAAATGTCCACAGGGCAAGGGGTGAGGCATGACATGTTTGAAAGATGGGCTCCTTCTGTGGAAAGAGATGCTGTCTCAACACAGTGATAGAGGAGTTCTGTCAGAAGCAGGATTCGGAGAGGGAGGGAGATAGCAAAGTCAAAGCCAAAAGGTTAGGTCAGATGTGACATTGTCTGATGGGTTTGTGTCACAGTTGAACGTCCATGTTTAAGGTTAGCTGCTCTCTGAGAAAGGAAACCCCTCACCTAAAAATATGTACTATAAAAAATATTTTTTTCATGTTAAAAGTAATATGTGGAAAATAAAGTGTAACACACACACACACACACACACACACACACACACACACCTGTCAACACATACAGCCCCTGTGTGTGAAATAGAAAAAGGCATCTCTCATTGGGGATCAGAGTAGAAAAAGATGGCCCCACTGGGCAGATGCAGCCCTGTAGCTGCATGCTTCGACAAGCTGAGAGCTCTGTGATGCAAAGGAGGAAAAGGGCAACTTTTCCTCTGACCTGAAAAATTCTCTTACCAGGGCACCCCTTGTATACCCCTGTCCAGGCACAACTGGGATAACAGCATGTGGTGGCCCAGAAAATGAGACTATATCACATCTATCATTTTGAGTGTTCTTATGTAACATTTGATACATACAAAGCAACATATGTAATGAAAATAAAAGTTATGGAGTAAAATTTTTGACAATAGGTCCATCAACCAAGTTAAGAACAGAATCATTAGCAAACCCACTGCATCTCCTTCCATAGTCCTCATTATCCCTATTTTGAATTTTGTGTTTGTTACTGTCTTGACGTGTTACATATCTCTATATCTATCTATCTATCTATCTATCACCTATCTATCTATCTATCTATCTATCTGTCTATCTATCTATCTATGAATTTAGCCAGGCTTCTATAACTTGCTTTTTTTTAACTCATACTGTTCCAGAGTCTAATCCATAACTTAATTTAACAAATAGCTTTTATGCCATAAAATTTGTACAATACTGTAAAAACTACAAAGTATTCCATGATATCTTTGGACCATAATTTAACTAATTATGTTATTATGTTACATTAGTTAAATAGTAATTATGCTACATTAACATAATTTAACTAATTAAAAAAGCACACTTAAATTATTTCCAGTGTTGCTATAAAACTCTTCATGATGATTTTTAACTTCCATCTAAAGGAAATCTTGGACAACATCCTTGATTCTTTTTCTAAAAACAAATCCCTAGACATAGACTTGGTGTGTCAATGGTATGCTGATTATAAGGCCCACTGTGCATTAATACTTACGTTATTGTTAAGATAATGTAAAAGCCACCCAACTGAGAAGTGATACCTAAACCAAGGAAGTTCAGGGATAACAGGGACATGTAAACATCTTCTAGATCTCCTGATTTCAAAAAAATACACTATGGAGAAAACCCCACAGGGTGGTGTTCTCTGTTCTGATTCCAGAAGGTCAAGGTTAACCATAATAATCTAACTAATGGTGTCAGTGCGGGGGTGGTCATTTGGGGGAGAATTCTCAAGCAAGAATTTATGAGCTTGAAGAATCACAAAACCAATCCAGGGAAGGTCACATTGGATTCAAGTGAACCCCAGAAGAGGGCAAAAGCACCTCTCCTTGCTGTAGTCAAGATGAAGGCCAGCCCAGGAAAGGAGATTAGAATATGCATATTAAAAGTAGAAAAGAGGACTCTGAATAACCTACCATCACAGCCCAATGTGATCCCACAAGGAGCTCTTACTTCACTGAGCAAATAGGTCAAGACTTTACAAGGAGCAGGAGGCACCAATCTCAGCTTCAGACCCAGAAATAGAAGTCAAATGAGTCCTTTCTAAGAACAGAAGAACTTGATTAGCAAAGCAGACAAAAGTCCACCTAGAGAGACCTTCTTCCTCGGAGGTGAACAGTTGACTCAGTCATTGCCTAGTTGGGCCTTGACAGATATTTAACAAACAGAAACGTTACTTATATATTAGTATATTTGTTGCTTTAAAGAACAGTTTTTAAAAGCTCTTTTTTTTTCCAGGAAGCATTTCTATTTTCAACTGATTAAATTATTTGAATACTATGCCTAAAATCTTTACAATTGAAATGAGCACGGCTTCCTTTCTATCGTGTCTGGAGATGAGAAATTAAATTTGTGCGGTAAGTAAATTGTCAATAATGCATCTCAAAAGGTCATAATGTCTGGACTTAAGCAAAATTATGTTTTTATATAAGGAAATGTTTTCTCTTATCAAAAGACATGCCAATAGTTCTCTTCTGCTTCAGTTGGTGGCATTGGCCTGCTTTGCTATGTGTTGAAACAGTGTCTGCTCAGAAGAACTAAATAATAATAGCAGTTACCACTAATTGAGCATTTATTACATCTCAAACATAGGTTAAGTCCTATGTATGTATAAAACAGTTTAATCCTTTTAACATCCCACTGAGGAGGCTGTTGACATTTAATAGAGGAGTAAGCTAAGGGTCATTGAAGTCACCTAATGGTTGGAGGTCGCTACCAGAGACAGTGACCCAGTTAACCACCTTCCATCTATAACCCACACCAACTAGGAGCAAGGTGGAGGGAGCATCAGCCAGGTCCTAACATGGATGGGGCGAGAAACAGAAAAATGTGGTGGGCCTGAGCTGTTACTTGGATGGGAAGGACCATATTAAAAAGGGTCAGCCCTGCAAGGCCAGTGTGGTTCAGTGGTTGAGCACTGACCCATGAATCACTGGCTCAATTCTAGTCAAGGCATATGTCCACGTTGTGGGCTTGACCCCCAGTATGGGGCATGCAGGAGGTAGCAGATCAATGATGTTTCTCTCTCATCAATGTTTCTATCTCTCTATTCCTCTCCCTTTCTCTAAAAATCAATAAAAACATTTTTTAAAAGGCTCAACCTTTATATTCCTTCTCTTTAGGTGTTGCTCACCACGGTTTTCCTTACAGATTTTTTCCCTTAATCATAGTGTTAATATTGTCCTGACAACATACTTACTTTTAAATTTTTATTTAAAAAAATAACAACCTCCTTTAGAGAATATACATAAGGAAAATGATTGCTCACCTCACCACCATTTGAGCTTTCAGTTAGAATTATGACCCGGGTTAGAAATAAAATCAAGCACTTCCCATCCTGAGCTCTGCATTGGAACCTTGAAGGATATGTCCATGAAAACTTTTCAGCTGTAGGACGTACTGTAAATTGAATTTATGGACTTTATAAGCTCTGTCAAGGTAGCTCTGTTTTCATGAGTATTTCATTTTGAATTTAGAAAGAATCCTTGACCTCCTACTTTTTGCCAGTAACTATCCCAGTTGCTGGGAAGACAAAGATAGATAAGGCATTTTCCATGCCTGGGAAGTGAGAAGACCACAGATAGAAGTAAAAAGATTACAACAAAGTGGGGACTCTGGCTGCCTATTAAAATCATCTGGAGAAATAAAATATACAAACAAACAAGCAAACAACTCATGTCTGGATCCCACCCTCAGAGATTTTTATTTAATTGATCCTGGGTGGAACCCAGTCATTTTTCCAAGCTCTCCAAATGATTCTGAAGTTCAGCCAGGACTCACGGTCACAGAAACTGAGGCATATATAAGATATTCAGGGGAGTTGATCTAGAAGCATCTGGGGAAGTAATAATTTGAGTTAGATTTTGGGAGGATTGATGGGAATGTGCCAGACATTCCAGGGCAGAGCTGAGGATGGGCATTGTGGGAGAACAAAGAACATGGACAAAACTCTAGCACACAACTTAGGAGGTGGCCTTCATAGAGTGGCTGGAAAGTTGGTGGGTCAGAGCTGAATGGGAGATGAGGCTGCAAAGGTGTTGTGGGCAGGTGGAGTGGAAGGCACAGGAAGGGTAGGGCAAGAAAGATGGCATGCCAGACTGAGGCTATAAGACTATTCTAGAGGTGACATGTGTCCATCAACAGTTTCCCAGTTGCAGTGTGTGTGTGTCTGTCTGTCTGTCTGAGGGAGAAAAGGCAGGATCCAGAAACAAGGTCCCTATAGTACATGAGCTTGGAGACAGAAGCCTATGAAAAGGCTCTTTCGATCCTTCTGATGAGATTTAATTCAAGACGATAAAATAACTCATACTTTTTTTTTGCTTTGGGATGACTGGCCAGTAACTACACTCTATTAAAACAACAAGTAACGTTTTGAGAACCTACAGACACTGAATGAGGCCATGGGCAGACAGAGGTGGATAAGACTCCAGGGGTCAGTATAGGTCAGTGATGGCGAACCTTTTGAGCTTGGCGTGTCAGCATTTTGAAAAACCCTAACTTAACTCTGGTGTCGTGTCACATATAGAAATTTTTTGATACTTGCAACCATAGTAAAACAAAGACTTATATTTTTGATATTTATTTTATATACTTAAATGCCATTTAACAAAGAAAAATCAAGCCAAAAAATGAGTTTGCGTGTCACCTCTGACACGTGTGTCATAGGTTCGCCATCACTGGTATAGGCGGTGGCTTGTCCAAACCAACTTCCAGAAATGAATCAAGTTAAAAAGCATACCTATATGCAAGAGGGATTTGGTTCCATGTAATGTGAAGATATGCTTGGCTAGTTAAAGATAAGTTAGAGACATTTTGGGACACTTAATTGCTATCAAGGTGGTCATTTATGGTCTCCCAGAAGACATTGCTTCTTGCCCATATGAAACACAGGATTCTTGGTTGAAGGGATTGTTAGTTACCTCCTAACATGGAATTTCTTATATTTAGAATATTTTACTTGAATAAATGTGGCCTAAGAAATTGACTTAAGTGGAATTCCCAAACAGCCCTAATTATAAGGTGTTTGTTCGTTATGGTAGTGACTATTGCAAGTGTCTACATGGAAACACGTGGATGCAGTACCAATTGCTTGCAGCACCTTGTGGCCTCTCAGTACTATTATCCCTCAAGTGAACTAAAATATGCTGGAGACCTCTTACCATCCAGTATTGTGGAATTGATCTTGAATAATAAGGATGCGGATGATAGGTTTATTATGCTTTAGTAACAAATAAATTTAAAATCCACTCACAAATATCCATTTGTTTGTAAAAACCAGTGTTCATTATAGTAAATAATTTTTTGACATAAATGAAATTAGTGAAAGATTGGGAGAAATATGGAATCAATCAGCCACTCCTTTCTCTTCTTTTTTTTAACTCAAGCTCTAAGAACTGATGAGGTGTTTTAATTATTTTGTTTCACATGTGGAAAGAATAAATCTGAAGGAAATAGCTTAGGATTCTTTCCAAGTTTGAATTACAAATTATCCCAGGACCCTGGAGAGAAGCAACAGCAAACATGATTTTAGGTGGTTCTTTCTCAGGTCAACCTTCCGATCAATATGGAAAACAACCCAGAGGACCTAATTTTTTCCTTGTGCTGTTTCCCAGAGTTGAGGGAAGTTTAATCTCCCTTTGGATCAGTCTATGAGATGTGTCCTTCATGCTGTGTGGCTGGTGCCCCAGGCCCAAATCCCTTGAAAGCTGTTTCAGATGGCCGCAGCTGAGTCCTACAAAATAAATGCCCCATTGCAACTGTAGCTTGAGGCCTGCATCAGAGACAGAAGACACTGACAGTCCCTGTGTCCTACTCCTTGAACATTTGGACCTTCACACTCAAAAAGGAGGAAGCTGGGGCCCTGGCAATGCTCAGAGCAGAGCTGGCTTATATGCTACTCAGGGTGGGACTCCCATTTCAGAGACAGTAGTCTCTGATAATCTCTTTCCTAAACTCTACTCTGGACCATTTGTGACCTAAAGAAGAGAAGATCTACATGATGAGAATAACCATGTGGAATAGAAGTGTTCCAGGAGATAGAAGAGAATGTTGTCCCAATCTAGTTTCATTTGCAAACCCTTCATTCTCTCCCATAAGCTCTGACCCCCATCTTACACTGGCCAATTTGATGGCCCTGAGGAATCCTCGGTATCTTTGATTCGTATCCTTAAATGTAGATGTAAAGGGAAATCTTGAACATCCTATAGGAATGACAAGGTGCCACCAACCATAATTGAAACCTATTTCAAAAATCACACAACTTATTCTAGATGATGTTAAGAAAAACAACATGAAAGATACAATAGTACAAAAAAAAAAAAACTGTCTCAATAGCATTTGCCCCTTAAAAGGCAGTAGAAGAAACAGAAAATGTCATGGCCTAACATGGTCAGCCCTTAGGAATTTTGTGGAATGAGAAAAACCAAACCAAACCAGACAAGGATTTAGTGTTTGAAAGGAGCTTGATCTAATTCCTACCCTCCACACTGGTCAGCAAGAGGGGCATTTTTTTTCTGTGGTGGTTTTCTAAGTCTTCCACTCAGAGGATGTGCTTTTTATCCCCATTCGCATGGATTTGTCTTGACTCTAAACTTCCAGCTTGGTACCTGAGCAACCTCCTCGGGCACCTAAACTGCAAAGGGAAAAGTCTCCCCATCCCAGAACATTGTTTAGTCACAGAATATCTGCCTGGAGCTGACACGCC
The DNA here is from genome assembly GCF_000327345.1 of Myotis davidii. Classification (NCBI taxonomy): domain Eukaryota; kingdom Metazoa; phylum Chordata; class Mammalia; order Chiroptera; family Vespertilionidae; genus Myotis; species Myotis davidii. The sequence goes on from NW_006287548.1 coordinate 944,470, forward strand.
TCCCAGAGCAACTGTAAACTGCTCTCTCTCTCTCTCTGCCTGAAGGACACCTCCCTTTGGCATCCACACAGTCAATTGTTTCCTCTGGTGCAATGCAGCTTCCACGTCAATTGATGCCGGGAGCGTTCTGCTGAGAAACAGGAGTCAAAGGAAAACCAGCAGCCAAGTGACTGTATCATTTTTTTAAAATACTAATTGACCTTGTCAAGATAATTACTGCAGATTGGGAGACACTGACTTCCTCTGGCAGGTTAGATGGAAAACTTACTGATTCTGGGGAGAATAGGAAGAAAAAAAGTTTGCTGTGGTGAATGAGAAGCCTCAGGCTATTTTTTAAGGCAAATATTTCTTATTCAGAGATCCTGAAGCTGAGGGAATATGTTTGCTCTAAATCTGGAGGAAAACTATATACTCTTGAGGATGTGTTTTGTCTCAGAACCTCAAAGCACTACAGTCCTAAAATCATTTTTGAAGCCAATAGTATTATTCTCTCTATATATCATTATTCTTTCTATATATGAGGCCAGGGATTCAGTCATTCAATATCCATTTATTGAGCATCTACTTTTCTTTTTTTATAATTGTACTTCTTTTTAAAATATATTTTATTGATTATTTTACAGAGAGGAAGGGAGAGAGGGATAGAGAGTTAGAAACATCAATGAGAGAGAAACATCAATCAGCTGCCTCTTGCACACTCCCTACTGGGTATGTGCCCGCAACCAAGGAATATGCCCTTGACTGGAATCGAATCTGGGACCCTTGAGTCCGCAGGCTGACACTCTATCCACTGAGCCAAACCGGTTAGGGCTGAGCATCTACTTTTCAAAGTGCTATGTTAAATGCTACATGCAATGCAAAGATGAATCACATACAGTGCCTGCCTTCTAGAAGCTTATATTGTCAAGGGAAGCATTCCATTAACACATAAATATGATACAAAATGGAAAATTCTATGATGTCCAGAATCAGATCGAAATGTTAGGCTAAAATCTGGAAGAGATTATATCTGGAAATAACTTTGGAATCATTGGAACCAACTATTTCATTGGAAATTTTGAGCAAATTGACCAATATTTTTCAAGAATCCCTAATCTATTTTTCCCCACAAATTGGGTTGCCAAAATAAAATTGTTGCATTAGTTTTTGTCAGATTCCTTTGCCATCAAGTATACGAACCGTACTCATCATATAACCATGCTCATCAACCATATGAACGTTGGTTTATATGCTCAGTGCTCAGCCAGGAACAGGTCAAGGTACAGAATGCAAAGAGGTCTCTAGGTTTTTTCAATGATAGTTCGGTTTCCTCCTAAAAAAGCTTTTCTTAAAATCGTGTCCTAGTCCACAGTCATCATAAGTTGGCCAAGGATGTAAATGGCATGCTCATCAGAGCAGACAACCTCAACCAGCGATAACAATGTGTTTGTTCTAATAGGATGGAATTTAATAGTGAACAGAGCCTGTGTTTGGGTCCAGAAAGTAAGTGAATGTGTTGAGGTGTCAGAGATGTGGCTGAAGGGCAGCTGGCATAGACATGACCATGTAAGCTTATGTGAGGAGGCATATCACTAATACACACTTAGTCGGCATTAAGAAAGGGACTGTTTCAAAAAGAGGACTGAACCCCACTGTAGTCCAAACTTGTCAGAAGCTATGCTTGGAATATTTTTGCCACACTTTCGGAAGGCCATCCAAGTGAGCGCCCAAAGGGTTGTTGGCTCAGGCCTGGGTCCAGGTAGAGGCAGGGATTGGAGAGCACTTACCTTACGGTAAACTATAGATCATAGAGGCTGGCAAAGGGAATTGAAAATCGTGCTATGAAAAGAATGTGTGAATTAATATAGCCTGCTGAGTCTAGAGAAGAGTTTCAATGGTGAGAAGTACATAGGATTATTTCTCAGGAAAGAAGAGCTGCCACATGGAAAAAGCATTAGGCATTCTGGTGAGCCAAAATGGGATCCTGGGACCCGTGAAGGTAACCAGAGAGAGAATCTCTAGCTCAGTATGAGAAAGAATTCTGTAACAATCATGCCACCATAAGAGAAACTTGGTGGTCTTGAGAGACAGTAGACTCTGCCACTGAAAGCATCCAGGGAGCATTTTAATGGGGATCTGAGTGTGAGATCACCCATCAGAGAGGAAAACAGGACAAATGACTGTTGATGTCCTTGATAAATTGGGTTTTCTGTGAATTTATGAACATGGTCCTGGAGAATTAGCCTGTCTGTATTCATCTAAATACCTACATGCAATCACAACAAATCACTTACCAAGAAAATTGCTGAAAAAAAAGACATTTGTCCAAAAGTGCATAATACAAGACCTACCTTGTCACCATGGCTCATGCACAGACACTCAACAAATATTGGTTGACTGAATTAACGTGGCTTGTAGTACCAAGCAAATGAAAACAAACCCCGAAGCTTCATGAATAATGCAGTATTGGAGTATGTTCATTAAATGCTACTAGCCACAGTTTCTATCTGTCTGCTTCCTGGACAAGGAGCAAAAATGACAAAATCTTACAATCCTTGATAATTCTTTTTCACCTTTTTTTCTCACTTGACGTTCCCTCCCATCTTTCCTTTAGGAATTCAGTTTTAAGCCCTTCAGCTCCAAACAACCTTCCCCCAACTGAAAAGAATGTTCTCTCAGTCACTTAACCTTGCTGATTGACAGATAGATTGGGTGAACGACTTCCCAGTCACTGTGTCACTGAGCCAGGCCTGTGCATCGAAAGCCTTTGTCTGTGACTGTGGCACAAAAGCCCCAGGAAGTAAGCTAAGAGCTCAGCAAGCAGGAGGATGAGGAAAATACTTAGAAAGGATCTTGAGATAAATTAGATCTCATACCTCTCTCCCCCCACCCCCCACCCCCAGTTTCTCAGGGCAGAAGAACAATTCTAAATAATGGGATCTATAGCTACTGATGTTGTACGAAAGTGAATAAATCCAGCTAGGAAATCATGAACCACAACTACAATTCTACTTGTTTTACTACAGTAAAACATAAACAAATAAAAATAAATAAATACATATATTGCATACTTTTTTTCAAGAGAGAAAATTAAACTAAGAAAACCCATGAGAATCCTGTCTTGACAAAGACCTACTACTATTATGCATCCTAGTTAGCTGTATTTCCCCTTCTCCAAATTGTTTTTTTTTTGTGGGGGGGGGGAGTGTAGAGGGGGAGATTGATATTGTCTGTGTGTATGTGTGTGTGTTTATCATTTGAACCTTTGAAATTAGAAATGAGGGTAGCAGAGGAAGAGGGAGGCCCTGTCAGCAAGGCCAGTCCTGAAGGTTTAAGCTAATTCTGTCCTTGGCACGAGGCTCAGAATAAATCGCCCCAGCTCTTCCCACTTCCGTGCGTAAGATGAGCCAGGGGTTTGGGCGAGTTATAGCTGCTGGCAGCCTCTTTCCAAATGTTGGGGGCTTACACATAGGTCTGTTTGATGCCCACGGACATAAGCTGGCTCTGGCCCACTCTCTGTTCTCAAGTTCCTCCTCCTTTTTGGAAGAGGTGTCTGTTCTCCAACCCTGGGACCATTTCTCCTTTCCTTTCCTTTCCTTTCCTTTCCTTTCCTTTCCTTTCCTTTCCTTTCCTTTCCTTTCCTTTCCTTTCCTTTCCTTTCCTTCCCTTATTCCAAACAGGATTTGAGAAGGTTTCTAAGCCTTTCTAAGCTGCTTGGCTATAAAGAAAAGAAGATTGGAGGGGAGCAGTGTTATTTCTGCCAATAC
>NW_006287548.1:948278-957173 GCF_000327345.1 Myotis davidii
TCCCTTTCCTTTCCTTTCCTTTCCTTTCCTTTCCCTTTCCTTTCCTTTCCTTTCCTTTCCTTTCCTTTCCTTTCCTTTCCTTTCCTTTCCTTTCCTTTCCTTCCCTTCCCTTCCCTTTCCATGCTGGGCTCCCCCTTCTCCCAAGTTGAATTAATCCCCTTCCCTACCTTTGACCCCAGAGATTCAGATGCACGTTTTACATTTCCAGCTCATTTGTTGCTAGCTTAACTAATTTATTTTTATAACTCCCTCTTTCTGACATCCTAAATGCCTCCATGTGTCTCTACAGTACTTCTGCTCCTACTAACATAGTTTTTGGTATCACAGAGGGCATTGCAGCGCATGCTCTGCAATTAGCTGAGGTTTGTGTCTATTAAGACCAGCCCCATCCTTGGACCTTCCAGGATTTCATGCATCCAGGAGAAAGAAATGAAGCTTCAGGGCACTTCACAAACAGCCTTTTGCAAATTCAAAGCATTAACACAGCAGCACATCTGATCTTAGCAGCCCTGGCCCCCAGACACTGGGGAATAACTGCTTTAACGCAGGAGTCATCCTTTCCAGGCACACAGGAGCCCAGAGGTAGGCGAGTGCGTGCCAGATCTGGTGAGCGGGGAGATTTAGTCTTTGGTTTCGGGAGAAACCCTGCTTCATGTTCTCAGCTGCCTTCCCCTAATGATCCTTAATGTCATTGCTATTGGAAGAAGGAAGGCATGAGCTGAAATGAAAACATTAAGTATAGGAAAGACTCAGCAACTGCCTTCCCAGCTGTGAGGTGGGCTGGCGAGGTATGCCGTTGACCTGGATACTTAAATCTAATAACACAGACTGATGCCTGGAGCCGGCACCAGAGAGAAGAATAGAAAATTATGTAAAACTCTGGACATTGGAAATGGAAGAGGGAGCCAGGCCCACTGGGACATTTTTCTAGGCAGGTGGTCTGCGCTCGGGGCTAAGCATTCTCTTTGATCATGATCTTTTGGTGACCTGCTTTTAGGAGCCAAGGCCACCTGTGAAGTCGCTGACAGAGAACAAATAGCTGAAGAAAAAGAGAGGAAAATGTGTTTCAGTGAGAATGGAATCACGTCCAAACATCCCACCAGGCCCACTTCCCCAGGGACCTGGCTCCCGCCTGGCCATATGGCCTTGGCCCAGACACTGCTAATGCCACAACAAAAAGCATGCTGCCACTGAAGGCTGAGGCAGCTGCTGTCCATGTACTCCGTTGGGGCTCAGAACAAGGCTTTCCAAAATGGGGGGACTTGTTTAGAGCTTTGAGAACTCTCTTCTAGTAAGTCAAAAGTCAACTTCTTGATCGCCAACCTGAGTGTTAAGCTGCTGTGAGGTCTTACGTGACAGCATATATAATATGTTTTTATTGATTTTGAGTGAGAGAGGAAGGGAAAGGAATAGAGAGATAGAAACATCAATGAGAGAGAAACATAATTGATCGCCTGCCTCTTGCAAGTCCTCTACTGGGGATCGAGCCCACAACCCGGGCATGTGCCCTGACTGGGAATCAAACTTGTGACCTTGAGGTTTATGGGTTGATGCTCAACCACACTAGGTGGGCCGTGATAACATATTTAAAATGGCTTTCGGGTTTGTGTCTGGGAGCCCCTTGCTCTCACATGAACCCCAGAGAGAAGGAGGCTCTGGTTTCAAGTTTTTACCTCAAGGAGACTTAATAAGGCAGGTAAAGAGATTTAGCTGCTGGCACCTGTCCTGGGAAAGGGTGGAGACAAATAAGATAGGGGGGGTAGAAGGGCAAGATCTATTATCTCTGTTCCCTACTGTCTTCCCAGGTTGTGAGGGAATCTGAGCTATTATGCCTGGATCCTGTTTAATTTTGCTGCAGTTGTGAAGAACTGGTCACAGAAACGTAATTGGTCAGCCTACTTCCTTTCCTTACAGCTACAATTTTTCCAAAATCTTGTCTGAGTATATGACACATTATCACCAAAAATATATATAGAAAAGCTACTGGACCTACGTAGTATTACCCAAAGGCATAATAGAAAATTATTATGGTTCCAGTGTCAATAGGGAGATGGGGAAATCTGCCTTCTTTATCTCCCGTTGTGAGAAAATGAATCTTAGGGCATTCTCCCTTATTTCAGACAGGGGTTTCACACACAGACCATTGGACAGTAAGAGAGCTATAGTCAGAGAAGTAGAAAAGCAACAATGGTGTTGTAAAGCATTGGCAATTATAACGCTTTCTAGTTCCCAAGATTCTTCTGTGCCTCATTTCTACAGCTCTCCTGGCCCTACATTCAGAAAAGAAAAGCCTCCTTTTCCAAGGTAGTTGGAGGGGTACATCCCAAATCTGCACCACTAATTGGGGTTTTCTGTCAATGCTCCTGGAAACTGGCCCGAGCGCCTCCTTCCAAGGCAAGTACAGTCACCCTGGAAATGGGCCACAAATGCCTGTCACATTAGTTCCATTTTCCGGGTAGCCATAAAGAGGGTGCGTGCCCTCGTACCAGAAACAGTGGTGTGCGGAGCCAAACCATTCATTTCTCTATTTCTCCCTCCTAGACACTCTCATTCCATCTGACACTTTGAATCATAGAGCCTGGAGTCCATTTGTAATGAGACTTGTCAGGTATTTTCAAGAAATGTATGTGGCCAATTCAGCCCATTGTAATCCCACTACTACTATAAATGATGGTGATAATACTACCACTAACAATAATTATAACAACAATAACAACATTGGGCTTTTGCCCTGTGCCAGGCAGTATTCAAACCACTCCCATGCATTATCTCATGTAATATTGATAATTGTCTACAGACACACACACATTCTTTTGCTGCTGGTAGTTTTGCCATGTGGATTTATAGGTTTGGACAGATGTGATCCATGGTAACTAATATCAAATATTTTTGAGAGCAAGGTTTCTTATGAAACATTATAGTTGGACCCGGAAGACACTCCTATTAAGGTGAAAGGAGACAAATCTGACATTAGTTGATCTTTTACTGCCCACTAAGCACAGGGCTAAATACTTCCATATATATTATCTCATTAAATCCTCATAACAATTCTACTAAGCAGATATTCTTATATTCATTTTACAGATAATAAAATGGAGATTCAGGGAGATTAACTATCTTGGCAAAGATGACTCAGTTATTAGGCTTCTGAGTCAGGATTCCCATCCAGTTCTGTTGGATTCCAAACTTCATGCTTGTCCCCAGGACACCATTTCTGTTCACTGCTCTTGATAAGAGTCAGATCCCACCAGACGATTTCTCCTTTGCCCTGACCTGCTTTTCCTCTTACCACTTCTTTCCTCCCCCAAAGTGACAAATAGAAATGAGAAGGGGATTGAGTTGACAGGAACATGGTACCACTTCAATGCCTTGGACCTTGAGAGCATTATGCTAAGTGATTAAGTGAGAGAGAGAGAGAGAGAGAGAGAGAGAGGCAAATACTTATGATCTACCTTATATGTGGAATCTAAAAAAACACACAAACAAACACAAAAAAAACAAGCTCATGGATACAGATAACAAATTGGTGGTTGCCAAAGGTGGGGTTGGGGGGTGTTGGCGGGAAGGTTGGCAGAAACGGGTAAAGATCAAAAGGTACAAACTTCCAATAAGAAAACAAATGTCATGAGGATGTTTTGTACATTTTGGTGGCTATGCTAGGAGGGTATATCTTAAAAGTTCTTATTATAAGAAAAAATTGTAAATATTTGTGCTGATGGATGTTAACTAGACTTATCATGATGATCATTTCACAATACAGAGTGGGGCAAAAGTAGATTTACAGTTGTGAGTATGCAAAGCACAGAGTTTATTCTTGTATTATTTTTGTTGATTAACTATTGTATTACTTTCCATACGAACAACTGTAAACCTACTTTTGGCCCAGTCTGTATAAACAAATATTGAATCTCATGTTGTACACCTGGAACTAATATAATGTTACATCTCAATTAATTATACTTCAAAATAAAAGAATTGGAAAAATAAAAATAAACAAGTGTGGATTTCCTCTGTGCTTATTATTCTGGGTCTGGGCTGGCACCTGAATGCTGCTCTGGGGAGCTGAGATCATAACCATGTGAGAAAGTCACAATAAACACTTGCCTAGCTGTGGAGACACCCTAGCTTTTCAGTCACATTTGTATATAGTTGGATCACCCTTGCCTATGAAATTTCCATTTGTGTTTTGCATCCCTGGGTGCTTACTATACTATGTCACCATAAAAATAATCCTGTTTATTTCTAACCATTCCCCTGATTTGCCAAGTCGATTCATAAGTTTGATCACAGATGCCCCCATTTCTGCAATTTTCAAGGACTTGTGAGTTTGAGGAGCATGTGTAGAGTGGCCATTAAGCTTTGGCCAGGTCCTCTGTGCTCCGCCCTTCCTGATGGCTGATCACATGTGCACTCAGCCTGGTTGATGGCATGCATCAGCAGTGGGTATAACACACAGGTAAAGTGACTAACTGTTGCTACTTGTGGTAGAAATGTAATAGCCAGGTAACACGGCTTATGAAATTATATAAGGAACCCAGACTGCTTTTCATGTGACATGGCTTCCAGTAGAAGTGGCCTGGTAAGTCCTCAATCTGAGCTTCCTGTGAGCTGACAATTCTTCCCCTTGACCAGGCAGAATCCACGGACTCCCGTGAGGGATTGAGGAGACTCAGGAAGCTGTGCTCACAGTTCCGACTGTCAAACATCGTAGTATGCTCCAGCTTGTATCTGTTTGGCATTAGATGCATAGTTAGGTGGAGGTGCACCCATTGAGGTTATGATCAAGACTATAACATTGAACCTTGGCCAGAGGCTCAGTTGGTTGGAGTGTTGTCCCATACACCAAAAAGGTTGTGGGTTTGATTCCTGGTCAGGGCACATACCTAAGTTGTGGGTTCAACCCCCAGTTCAGGTATGTATTGGAGACAACTGATTAATGCCTCTCTCTCTCTCTCTCTCTCTCTCTCTCTCTCTCTCTCTCTCTCAAATCAATAAACATATCCTCAGGTGAGGATTTAATAATAAAATATTATAACATTTATAGGAAGGAGTGTGTGCCTGAATGTTTCTTTTTCCACAAAAAGCTTTAAGTGTCATCTTTTGTAAGACAATTTCAGACTGTTAATCAACCAAGGCTAAAGTAATCATCATTAGCAGCCCAACATCTGAATGAACATCCCATGCACTGTAATAGATTACAATACAGAGACTGACAAAGGCAGGTTTACAGTTGTAAGACATAAATAACACAATAAATAATAAAACAAGAATAAATTCTGTGTTTCATAATTACACTTTTGCCCACCCCTGAATTTGCTCAAAATTCTTCTTTCCTTCCCATCCAGGACACCTTGCCACCTCCCTGACCTTGGCCTGGCTATGTGATTTGCATTGACCGCTCGCATGTGGTTTGGAGTGAATGTGTCACTGTCAAGCACAGGCTTTAAAAGCCATAGTGAGGTTCTTACCAGGTCTCTCGCATCACAGCCAACACTCATGAGAAGAACATAACCTAAATGGCCACCACACCTTCAGCCTGGGTCATGGAATGAGAGATGCCCAAGCTCAGCTGAGCCACAGCTGATCCAAAAATCCACGAGGGAGAAATAAATGTCATTATCTGTTACTGAAATTGTGGGACTGTTTGTTTTGCAGCATTATTATAGCAAAACCTGAGTATACATTTCCATAGGTCTGTATTAGCTTTCATTTTTCTTAATACAGCTCTGCAAATGTGTTGAGGAGGAAACATTATTCCCATTTTATAGAAAAAGCTACTGATGCTTAGAAAGGTTTAATAACTCATCTAAAATCATGAAATTAGTCATTTTTGGAGGCTCTGGTCAAACCCAGATGTCCTGATGTCAAGAGTAGTGCTCTCTCCATTTTATATACTGCTTCAATAATGTTCCTCTCTATGGAAAGGTTCTAACCCATCAATAATCATTTCCTCTCAGGTCTTCCAGCTAACTAAGCACATACCTAATAGACACACAGTTATGAGGTAGGAAGATTCTCTAATATAAAAATGAAGATTCAATTTGCTTAAATTTTATGGGAAAACATGCTGCAGAAGTGTTATAAATTATTGAACACTTCCCATCTCAATTGATTCTCACAATGCACTGCATTTTTCTTCATTTTCTTTTGTAGTTATTGTTAGAAATGGAAGGATTAGCTTTTCAAATGCTGCCTGGGAAACTCTATTCCTAGTCCTTTTCTTAAATCTATTTGCTGGACAATTGCATCTCCCTGCTGGGCACTGGGCAGCAATACAAAGTGTTCAAGGGCTGTAGCAGCTGCAGTCATTTCTTAGCAAAGATCAGACTGGATACCACCTGGCCTGAGTCCAGCTGTCCAACTGACCATGTTAAATAGCTACCCAGGCAGAGAAGGTGTAAACACAATGCTATTTCCTCAAGTTGTGTCTTCTATTACAGTTATTGACATGTATTAAGCTCTTAGCATGCCCAAGTGCTTAATGCATGTTAATAACAGACTACCCCATACATGTGATTCCATTTGGCATGTACCCCCTTTCTCCTTCCCTGTCATTTTATCCACATGCATTCTCTCGGTCTGCTGACCCCGACTTTAGCTCCAAAGGGGGAGATGGAAAATGATGAACCAAAGGATCCTACTTTGGAACACAGTTAGATGATGAGAGACCCAACTCTTTGCACCTGCAGGTGATAGTGAACTGGAGAGCATGGTCCCACCGTCATTTTGGCAAAGAGAATTGGAAATCAGAGTGAGTTGAAGAAGAGAAGGGACCCAGATGAAATGAATGGCAGGAAGGGCAGTGTCCCAAAGTCTGGGCAGCAGGCAAGAAAGGCAAATAAAAAAGCACAGGCTAGAACCAAATACATGAAGTAGGCACCATGGAGAACAAGGAGAGAACCAAGTCAGTGATCCTGACCTGCAGAGCAAGGAGTGCAGACCTTGAGAATTCCGTTCTCCCCCACAGGTCTCTTCAGGTCAGAATACCACAGCTGACACCAAAGAGTTACTTTTCACAGATAGAACAATTATTTTTAAATTTTTTTGAAAAAAATTATTTATTTATGATTATATTTTCAAATCTTATTGTTGAAAGTTTTACATAGGCCCCCTGTTTCCCCCAGTAACCTCTTCCAGCCCTCTCCCGTCCTCCCCGCCCCACCCCCCAGACCCTCACTACCCCATTGTCTGTGCCACCGGTTATGCATATATGCATACAAGTTCATTGGTTGATCTCTTCCCACCTGCCCTCCCCTGCTTTCCCTCTGAGGTTCAACAGTCTGTTCATGCTTCTATAGAAATAGAACAATTATTTATTGAGCTTCTTGTCCACACCAGGCACAGTGCTCAGCAATGTTTGCATAAAATGGTGACCAAACAGACAAAAGATTTGCATAATTGCTTGATTGGATGTTACAATGCAATGGAGAAGAGTCTCACAAAAGCACCAATGCAATCAAGTATTAAAAATACCTTTATAGAAGTTTTAACATGAAGTATCTGAACCACCAAGAGATATAAGACCCAAATCCATGAAGTACTAAGTTTAGATCATGGAAAAATGGGCTTCAAGAAGAGCAGGAGAGATTTGGGTTAGTTGTGACAATGACTGTTAAACACTGAAGTTACTGAGTGGGTTCAATTTGTATTCAAAAGGTTGGGGTTGGGCCTGAGCCTTTCCAACAAGTTCCTAGGTGATGCTGATTGTCTTGAGATACCATGTGAAGAGCCACAGGTTTAAAATTCTGTTTTCTAAACATCCTTATTGATGAGAATCACCTACAAATGTGAGGTTGGGCTCTCTCCCTTTTTCTCTGTGGCAAAGTGGAATCTCTTTGGGTCCACAGCTTTCATCTCCCGGTTTGGAGTTGAAGCCAGGTCCAGCAGGCCCGGAGAGGTCACGTGGACAGAATGACAAAGAGAAAGAAGCTGTTTCAATGTCCACTTTCCTGGGCCCTTCCTGTGGCCATTCATATGTAGAAGCACTAGGGTGGAGTATAGACGCCTGCCTTGTTCTCATGTGCTTCAAGAGACATTTATGATCAATTAAACCTGGGAAACAGCGTCAGATAAACTCTGCAATTTCCCTCCCATCATTTTATAAATGTAGGGAGACAGAGAGAAATACAGGTCTTGCTGTATTTTGCAGCTTAGTGAAGTAAAAAGATAAGTGGACTTGGAGTCAGAGACCTAGACAATATTTACCATGTCTATGCCTATGACACTGGGCTACTCTCTCTAAACATCAGAGTTATCTGTAAAATACAGTGTTATTCATAAAAGAAGGCTAAATACTCATTTATTCTTTCAGATTCTACCATGAGCTAGGTGGTTACCAAAGTGGGCAAAGACAGATCTGGTTCTGCCCTCACGGAGCACACAGTCTAGACGTGAGGAACATGAAATAAGTGATGACACAATTGTCCGTGGGGTCTTGGTGAGGTATGAGGAGATAATATGAAAACACTGAAATAATAAAACATAGTGGGCATTTAGGAAGTTACTTGGTTATCTTCATCATTATTATTAGCATCATTATTATTAGCAGGGGATTGGATTCTGTTAATGGTCATAGAACAGGTAAGAGGGACCCGAAAATGGACTGCCTGAACCTGAAAGTGTTGGCAGAATAAATGGTCAAGAGGGGAGGAGACAGGGAGTCTAGCATTAAGCAGCCAGGAGGGAACAGAATTTTAAAGATTTTTGAGGAGAGGATGGTAAATGTGGTGGAGGGACCAAGGAGGATGAGAATGGAGAAAAGGTATTTAAAACAAAATAGACTGATGAACAAAAATAGACCCAAAGACATAGAAGCATGGACTAGACCAGTGATGGCCAACCTATGACACGCGTGTCAGAGGTGACAGGCGAACTCATTTTTTTGGTTGATTTCTC
>NW_006287548.1:957244-987401 GCF_000327345.1 Myotis davidii
GGGGAGAGGTGCGTGGGGAGGGGGCTAGAAAAGGTCAATGGGGAGTGGGGGAAGGGGGACTTATGTAATTAAGATTTTAAAAAAATAAGAGGCTGTGCTGGGCAATTGGTGACTCGGGGGATGCAGGCAGATGGTAAAACAAAACAGGTTATTTTCCGTCAATGTTATTGAGTAGAACACTGAGCCACAGAGAGGGACCCCCGGGTAAGTCATTTGCAGAAATCAAATCAAAACACTCTGCCTTCCCAAAGGTCAAGTTACATCATGATAAATTAGAGTCCCAGTCACTTGTCTGCAGTCTCCACCACGGGTACCAATGCCAGCGCTAGCCGTCCTGGGGGACCCCACAGGCAAAGGACTCTCTTTTTGGAAATGGCTTCTTACAGGTCTGGTGGCTTTGTTTGGTGCAGAGGCAGGTGGCCCGCCTCTCTGGGCTGTGCATCTGTAAGGTACTGTGAGGTTTAGGAGGCTGGCACACTGTAAATTGTGATACCATTAATAATAAATAATGCTCTGCAAGAAACCTGCATTGCAGACATGCCAGCTACAGCGAGGAAGGGATCTAGCAGGAGGTGCATTTCCTGGGGAGAAGGAAAAGACAAATTCATGGGGGCAGGGATGGGAAGGGAGAGTTACACATGGAACATGTGTCATTCGTAACATTTCGCAAATATCCATATTTTTAAAGGTTGTTTTTTGGGGGCTGGGGGGTGGGAGGAGGAATCTATCTCTAGGCTGGCTTTTCTAAATTCCACTGGGCTGTTCACAAACCTGAGGCCAAGTACTAAGAAAGTCTGACGCCAACAAAATGTAGATGAACTGCGGGAACAGACACAAGGCCACAGTGGCAGATCAAAGGGAGGCGGCTGAGGGCGCAGGCTCAGCTAAATATGATGAGGCATTAACATAATGAATTTTGTGGGTAAGCAACTCACTTTAAAATCGTTCCTTCTGATCTGTTAAGAAGGTGTTTACTGTAATCAGGAGAGGGTTTCGTTGGCAGGGGGAAGAAAAGAGAAGTCGGAAGCCAGGGAGACAGTTTGGGTCTGGGTTTGAAACCATTTCCTTTGCTCTTTCTGGTGTTTGGACCCTCCTCCTAGATCTTCTCCTTCTCTGATTCCCTCATCCTTCTTAGAAAAGAAAACTCAATTGTAATTCAAGTATTTGGGGCTTTACTGGGAGCGGGGGTGGAGCAGATGGAAAGGGGATAAACTCAAAGACATCTCGCTTTAGAAAGTGAATTATGGTTTCAGACCAAATGAAACGCCTGCTTGCTGATACAGTGTGCAAAGATAGATTAAGTGTGTTAAGATAAAGGCAAACCTCTGCTCCGGTAACTGATGAGGCTTTCTGGCTTTTAGGGACTGCAGGGCATTCTGGGAATGTGTCAGTGGAAGAATGGCTTTTCAGCTTACTTCCCCTGCACTGCAGACAGCTTTTACCACGTTGTTTCAGGAGAGGCGAAGGCCCCTGCAAAGCTAAACGGTCTTTCTGCTGGGACGGGAGGCGAGTTTCTCTGCTCTGCTAAATTGGTGTGTGTCTAGGCCTTTTGCACCATGAATGAAGGAAGACTCGCTTTTCCAGACTGCTGGATCAAGTCCTCCTTTTCCCTTTTTCCTTTCAATTTCTCTCTCCTCCTCCTCCTCCTCCTCCTCCTCTTCCTCCTCTTCCTCCTCCTCTTCCTCCTCCCGCCTCTGTCTCTCCCTTTCCCTCTCATGATCTTTAGGGACCCTAAGGGGCTTTGGTAATAGTCAATTTTGTCCCCACATTGTTCATCACACAATTAAACATCTATGTCCCTTATCTATTTCCATTCACATTGTCACTATGTAGGGGCGACACAGGAAGCTGGAAGGGTGAGGCCTGCAGATTGCACCCCATTTCCAGGAGGACCAGATCTGGGGTCCAGGGCAGTGGACAGGAAAGAACCATGAGCTCAGAGCCAGCTGCCGACTGTATTCGCACGTCCCTTCAGAAGAGGCTCCACTCCTCACTTCTTCCAGGCAAGTCTCTCAGGGGCAGCCCTAAGAATGTTAAAACGTTGCTTTGACAAGACAAAAATCCCTCTCTGTCCTCGGGGGATTGTATGAAGGATGACGGAGTCTGTGCAGGTCCAAGAACAAAAACCCAGCCACACGCCCTGCCCTGGGAGTGAGCAGGCCGTGGTGGCGGCCGCCACAGAAACCCGAGGAAGGCAGCAGCTGGGGTCAGTCACGCCTCAGGGTAACGCACGCCACGAGTGCCCTGTTTCAGATGAAACTTCTCAGCAAGCAGACACTCTGAAGTCCCTAAGTGACTTTCTCTCAACACATTTGAAGCCTTTCCCAAGAACACTTGCTCCGCTCCCCCTGTCCGGGGACACCCACGTCTTGAGTGCTTTCCTATGAGGTGTTTGGCAAAGACCCTGGGCAGGGTGGGTACCCATAGCCGTTGATGGTCAGACCATAAGACAAATTTCAACTGGGAGAACATTTTCCTTAGGAGAACTTAAAAATAAAGAATTGAAATATTCCTAGTGAAAAGTGCCTCAAATGGAAGCCAATGGCCTGGTTTTAGTGTCTCTGCCATAATTATGAATGTAATGGCATTTAAATACTTTAAAAACAATTATACAGGAAAGTTCAACCATAAACAAAATAAGTAGGATCAAATATTGAACCTCTGTATGTCCATTATTTAGCTTCAGCAATCACCAAAACAGCAGTATTATTTTTATTATTTTATTATTTTTTATTTCAGAGAGGAAGGGAGAGACTGGGCAAAACCGCCGTATTTTTGTACTATTCTAACATCTACTTATTCCCTACCTTTACTTGGTTATTACCAGTATTATTTTCCTTTTTTTTTTTGCTAAAATTTATACTGAAATGCACAAATCTTATCTGTACAATTTTAATGAATAGATGCACCTATGCAACTCTTATACCTATTAATACAATATTTTTATCTTTCTAGAAAGTTCCCTCATGACACTTCTAGGTTATCTCAGACAATTTTGCTGATTTTAAATCACCCTACAAATGGAATCATATAGTGTATATTTTTGTCTTTTTTCTTCACTTTGCATAGTTCATAATTCTTGCATGTATGTGTAGTTGATTACTTTTATTATTTTGGCTGAGTAGTATTTCATTGCACGAACACACCACAGTTTGTTTATACATTCTTTTCTTGATGGACACTTAGGCTGTTTCCAGCTGTCAGCAATTGTGGAAAAAAGCTGCAGTAAACATTCCTGTACACGTCTTTTGGTGACATTGTTTTAATTTCAGTTAGACAAATAACAAGGAACGGAATTGTGGAGTCAAAAGATAGGTGTACATGTAACTTTATAAGAAACTACCGAAACATTTTCCAAAGTGGTAGGCAATTTTACATCCCAATCAGCAATGCATGAGAGTTCTGGCTGCTACAGCCTTGTTCTCGCTGGTATTTGCCCATCCTTTTAATTTCAGTCACTGCCTTGGTTGTGTAATAGTATCTCGTTGTGGTTTTATTTACTTTTTCTCTATGACTAATTATGATGAATAATTTTGTGTGTGCTTATTGATCACTTGTATATCTTCTTTTTTGAAGTGACTGTCATTTTAAAAATTGGATTCTTGAACTATTCTGCATACAAGGCCTTTGTCAGATATATATTTTATGAATATTTTCTCTTCAGCCTGTGGATTGTTGACTCATTGTCTTAACAGTGGGTTTTCTTTCTTTCTTTCTTTCTTTCTTTCTTTCTTTCTTTCTTTCTTTCTTTCTTTCTTATAACCATAAATTTTAATTTTTTTAAATCCTTACTTGAGGATATTTCTTCCATTGATTTTTAGAGAGAGTGGAAGGGAGGAGGGGAGAGAGAGAAACATCCACCAGAGAAAGACACATTGATTAGTTGCCTCCCTCATGCGCCCTAGCAGTCTGGGGAACCCACAACTGAGGTACATGCCCTTATCTGGGAATCAAACCTGCAACCCATCAGTCCACAGGCTGACATTCTAATCATCGAACGAAACCAGCCAGGGCCAGCAGTTTTAAATTTTGAAAGTGAATAAGTTATCAAATGATGTTTTCTTTTTTGGTTATTGCTTTCTCTTTTTTAAAAAAGAAATAATTTACTTATCCCTCGGTTATGAAGCTGTTCTGTTTTTTTCCTAAACATTTTTGTTCTAAAAGCTATTAATTTTAGCTTTCATGCTCAGGTCAAATATCATCTAAAATTAAATTTTTCTATGGTATGAGGAAGAAATTGAGATTCTTTCTTCCTTTCCAGGTGGATGTCCATTTGTTCCAGCACCATTGGCTAAAAATACTTTTCATTCCCCTACTAGAATTGCTCTTACATTTTTGTTAGGAATTAATTCATCGAAAGACATTTGGTGCTGTCAAAATGTTCATGGTGACATTTGGTCCATGTCAAACACTTCTTGATATTTGATCCTGTCCTAAACATCCACACTTAGAAAATGTCCTGGGTTCAAATAGCCCATGAGGTTTAATTCTACTTTTGGTTTACAGGATAAAAATAATACTATCATGTATTATCAGTTCATAGCCATATTGCCAATAGTAACCCTTCTTGCTTCTATATCCTGGCTAGTAGTGGCACATGGGGTTAGGTAGGTGGGTCAGGGTTCGAATTATGCAGAAGAGCCATAGTTCTATTACCTATTGATGGAAAGTCTCCATGAATCTTTTGGACAAGACCAAATATCAAGGATTTTTTGGCATGGGCCAAATGTTTCTGTGGATTTTTTAGACATGAACAGATGTCCACTAATCAATTAATTGACCATGTGAGTATTGGTCTGTTTCTGGATTCACCTTGTAACATATTTGTCTGTCCTTTTGCCAATACCTCATTGCATTGATTACTGTAGCTTTGTAGTAACTTTTCAAGATAGATAATATGTATAAGTCCTGAACTTGATTCTTTTTATCAAAATTGCTTAGCTATTTATTCTAAATCATTTGCATTTCATACAAACTTTGGTATCAGCTTTTCAATGTCTTCAAAAGCTTGGTGACATGATTTTGATTGCATCGAATTTATAGCTTTATTTGAGGAAACATGGTATTTTAACACTATTGAGTTATCTAATCTATAAATTGGCGCATCTATCCATTTATTTACGTCTTTAATTTCTCTCAGAGATCAAATACTTTTCAGTACAGAGGTTTTGCGCACCTTGTGTTATATTTATTTCTTAACATTTTATGTTTTCTAATGTTATTATTAATATAATTAATTTTAAATGTCAATTTTTTCATTTCTAGTATATAGAAATGTAATTGATTTTCATATATTGACTTTGTGCCATGAGATCTTACTTATTCCTCAAATTGATAATTTGTGTTTTCTCTTTTCCCTTTAATCAATTTTATTATGGGGGTATTGATTTTACTAAGATTTTGAAAGAGCTGTCTTTGGCTTTTAATTATTTTCTCTATTTTTCTTCTTTCTATTTTATTGATTTCAGCTCCTGGTTATTTTTTTGTTGTTGTTCTACATACTAAGGATTTATTTTACTCATCTTTTTTTAGCATCTTAAAGATCATTGAGATCAGATCTTTCAACATAAGCATTTAAAATCTTACATATCATTCTAAGCAGCACTTTACCTACATCACACAACTTTTTGATTTGTTGTATTTTTAGTTTAACTTTTAATTTATCTTTATCTTTATTGTTGAAAGTATTACAATGTCCCTTTTATTTTCCCCACTGACCTCCTCCAGGCCTTCACCATTGTCTGTGTCCATGGCGTATGCATATATGCATATAAATTCCCCAGTTAATCTCTACCCATCCACCCACCCATCCCTACTTTCCTTCTGAGAGTCATCAGTCTGTTCCATGCTTCTAAATCTCAAGATCTATTTTGTTTATCCATTCATTTTGTTTATTAGATTCCACAAATGAGTGAGATCATGTGATACTTATCTTTCTCTAACTGGCTTATTTCTCTCCAGGTCGATCCATGCTGTCTCAAAGTGTAAGAAATCCTTCTATTTACTGCTGCGTAGTATTCCATGGTGTAAATGTACCAGAGCTTTTTTTTATCTGCTCATCTGCTGATGGGCACTTAGGCTGTTTCCAGATCTTAGCTATTGCAAATTGTACTGCTATGAACATAGAGTGCATATATTCTTTCTGATTGGTGTTTTGGGCTTCTTAGGATATAGTCCTAGAAGTGGGATCACGGGATCAAATGGCATTTCTAATTTTAATTTTTTGAGGAAACTCCATACTGTTTTCCATAGTGGCTGCAAAAGTCTGCATTCCTACCAGCAGTGCACGAGGGTTCCCTTTTCTTCACATCCTCACATTATCCTAATTTCAAAACTGGAAAAATATATTACAAAAAGGAAAATTACAGGCCAACATCCCTAAAATGTATTTGTAACTCCAAAATCAGCATGTATGAGCCATTCATGGTCATTTGCAGGCATGTGAGGAGGGGAAAGAAATTTGAATCCCCTGATGTCCACATTCCCAGCTGAAACTGAACAAGGTGACACGCTGCCTTCTTGCATCAGCTCTCATTATTTGCATTGTTTGCTTTGTGTTGGTGACTTAGTTGTTTAAAATGACCCCCAAGTGTAGAACTGAAGTTCTGTCTAGTAGTGTTCTCAAGTGCCAGAAGGCTGTGAGGGAAAATATTAGATAAACTTCATTCAGGCATGAGTTATAACGCTGTTGGCTAAATCCAATGTTAATGGACCAACATTAGATATTAAATAGCCTATCTTTAAACAGAAACACACATAAAACAAATGTGTGTACTGATTGGTTGATGAAAAGGTTAAGGCCAGAGGCTTATGGGACTGATCTCTTAACTTGTGGAGTCTGTCCTAACTCCAGACAGCTAGTGTCTGAGAACTGGAGAACTGCTGTGGGAACAGACACCATTTACTGGGTCTTGAGGTGGGGTGGGGGATGGGAGCAGAGGGAATCCTCATTTGGTATCAGAGTCGCATTTTTCTGCATGTTCACAGGTTTAGTGAGTTCACATATTTAGTGACATTGGACATTATAGATGATACGTTGTAGAGCCTGGATTCTATTTTATTCCTCCAAAAACTGAAATTTGTCATATAATGCAGGTAACTTGGCTTGACTCAAACTCAAAATTCCATCTTCTTTGTATAGAAAAGGAGCTGAAGTCTCTGCTCAATTTTTCAGCATTTAGATGCTAATGGTTCTTTCCAATTCCCCTAGGGTTTCCATTAAAGGTTACTGTGCTAGTCTTCAGCCTAGGACCTGGTTAGGTTTTTTTATGTAGCTTTTTGGTCTCACCTATCTGTAGGTTCTTCCTTTGCATGATTCCCCCCCCCCCCACTTCCCCCTGACTATTTGTTATTCTCTCATCCACAAACCTGTCACTTGTGGATTAGGCAATGCTTTCAGACAAAAATACCACCAACTTACAAATCTCAGCCTTCACATTCCTCCTTCAAGGATACACTCCCCTCCACTTTCTACTTCCTATTGGTCACTCTTCTTAACCTTCCAACAATTGTGTGTGCTTAAATATTATTTTCCAGATTTCATAATTTTCTGTGAGTTAGTTTGACAAACATACTCCACTGTTACTCAGTTCTCTTGTTTATAATGCAAAAATGTGGTTTGCTCTTG
The DNA here is from genome assembly GCF_000327345.1 of Myotis davidii. Lineage (NCBI taxonomy): Eukaryota > Metazoa > Chordata > Mammalia > Chiroptera > Vespertilionidae > Myotis > Myotis davidii. The sequence goes on from NW_006287548.1 coordinate 964,872, forward strand.
AAAGGAAAGAAGCGGTATTTATGCACACTGGGCATGCTCACACCTCAAAGCTTTCCCCTCCTTGTTCCCTCTGCCTGGAATTTTCTCCCCCCAGATAGTCTCATGGCTAGTTCCCTCCTGTTTTCAGATGTTTGCTCAAAGTTATATTCTTAAAGCAGCTTCCCACTTCCTTTCTACCTAAAATCACATCCCCCCAAAAAACCTTTTAGTCTTACTTCCCTTAGAGTACATCTCTAACATAGTTTCTCATTCCCTTGTTTAGTTTCTAGATTTATTAGTTATTTATTAGGATGTAAGCTCGACACATGCAGAAACATGTCTCTTTTTTGTTCAGTCTTGTATCCCTAGACACCTTGAACGGTACCATGCACATTGTAGGTGATAAATAAAAGTGTTGAATGAATAAATAAATTAAACTCCCTAGGTATTTGCTGGAATTCTATTAAACATTCAGTAACGAGAACTAACTTTCTCAGTTGACTCATGTACAAGCAGCTTTTGGTATTACAGAAGTTTCAGAGTCTCACATTTGTATTTTCAATTCAGTTCCCACGTGGGGAAATGCTGCCTTTTATTACACCTTAGGGGGTTTGTGCGTTATTATTACAAGACAAATACCATTAGTATGAATACCGCTGAAACCCAAAATTTAGTCCAATGAAAATATCTCTATGCTTGGACCAATGGCCCCATGATAATAATAAGTTGTTGGTCTTGTTACACTGAAATTTTCTCATATTTTATGCATGTGTGTTAGATATATAATCTCAGTACAATCAATGTTCTTTCACCATGTTAGTGGCTTGTGATAATGAAAACATCCAACACCTGACTGTATGGCATAATGCAAGCTGGGAAAGAAATATGACACAGTAGCTCTAGCTAGTAAAGCACAAATAAGAAGTAAAATGTGATTTTCCTTTAAAAAAACAAAGACAAGGAATTATAATAGGTCCAATTGTCTGGTGGATAAGAAAATCCACAAGGGGAAATGTCAGAGGGAAATGAGGATTGGCTTCTGCATTTCTGCCTCGGCCTGCATGCTTGGGCAACTTTAATGACCCCGTGAGGGAGGTTGGCTGCTGCTGTGCTTTCTGTCCAGCCTTGACCTTAGGGAGGTGACCTAGAAGCTTCCTGGCAATGAGATTGCGAACAATGTTGATTGCAGTGAATTCCTCAGGAAAGGATCTTGTACCTTTCTTAAAGATTTCCATGATGGAGTTTGACTCGTATTGTTTTTACAGATAACTGTAATTGAGCATCAAGGGGCTATGTGGCTTGCACTGCAGGTCTATTTTTCCCTGATTATTTAATCCTTGACAGTCCAAATTACCTTCATTTTTTAATACTCAAATGCCCCAGGCAAGCCAACCTCCCCACCCCTCCCATTACCATTCCCGGCCCACCCCTGCGTAAGGGTTCCCTGTGCCCTAAGGCTCTTTGTGCCCTCTATTTGTTAGCCAGCTCCTGGGCTGTGAAAAATTGTTTCTAATGTAGTATCTTACCTATTTCATATATAAATGTCACTCTACTTTCCGTATCATGTATAGCAACAATGGTAACAGATACAGCATTCTTACTTGTCTCCTTTTTCATCAATTCATACAGCATTTGCGACTTTATTAAAGGGATTAGCCAACCCTTAAATTCTCAATTAGTCAAGAGAAATAGTGACAAATTAATGGATTGACCAGATAGGGTGTAGTCCAAGATCTGCAAGTTGCCGCTTCAGTTCCCACCTCAACAGAACAACATTTGGTCTCTCAATTTAATCTTCCTTGGTCATCACTCAAATTCTACTCCACTCCTCAGAACATTGTTTTCAATAGTTACACCCTTTTATCTGCAGCAGTGGTTCTCAACCTTCTGGCCCTTTAATTACAGTTCCTCATGTTGTGACCCAATCATAAAATTATTTTCGTTGCTACTTCATAACTGTCATGTTGCTACTGTTATGAATCGTAATGTAAATATCTGATATGCAGGATGGTCTTAGGCGACCCCTGTGAAAGGGTCGTTTGACTGCCAAAGGGGTCACGGCCCACAGGTTGAGAACCGCTAATGTAGAGGGATTCATTTCTTTCATATTCTTCTTCACCTTGCTTCTTTAATTAGCTACTTAAATATCCCACTCAATGAAAATTAACACATTTATTTACTGGTAAAATATATAATACCCAAAGCTGTCCCCTTGGGAAGTAACATGACAGAGGACAAGTTGGGAAGATTACATGTTGGCCTACCCAGTGTCCACGAGAGTCACATCAATAAGCATCCCACTTATGAGTATAAACGTCAGCAACTTAAATGAAAAGTGCAGCTACAAAAAACACCGGGACCAAGACAGGAGAGGAATTTGAAAATTAAACAGCAAATATTAAAACAAACATGTAAACAGAAATGCCAGTTCAATACCTCACATCCATAGAGAGGGGGAAGCTGAAGAGGAACACAATATTAAGCAAATAAAATTGAAAGAGAAAGTGAAAACTGAACACTAAATGGAAAAGCAATTTAAAATACAGCTTAAAAGCCTTTCTGTGAAAATGCTCAACTTACGGAGAAGTAGAAAGAGTACCACAATGAACACTTTAATGTACCCACAACACATGACAAAAGAGTTAACATCTTGTTAACATATTTATCTATATGGATGGATAGAATGTTTTCTCAATTATTTGAAAGTCAATACTCCACTGCTAGTTACTACTACATGCATCTCCCAAAATAAGAACTCTGTCCTAAATGCATTATTGAAACATTATCACACCTTAACAAAAGTAGCAAGTCCCCTGATATCATCTAGTGCCCAGCTCATATTTAAATTTCTCTAAGTTTCACCCAAATACTCTTTATAGCTGTTTTTTTTCCCAAACCACTACTCATTTGAATTGACGATTACTTATTCAAGACATATGATCAGCTTAGCATTGTGCTAGCTGTTTGTGCAATACCACGAATCATTCAAAGGTTCCTGTTATTAGACAATTTTACTTCTGGGAGAAGGAACGAACTAATGACAATGACAGCACAGGCTTACCGCACAGAGCTGTTTTCCCCCAAGCGCACTCCTAGCTTGCTTCTCACTGGCTGCCCGATGGGATCGATGCAGTAGGTGTTAGTTATTAGCCCCTTGTACCAGGTGAGGATGTGATCCCAAAGAGTCAGAGGAACTGCTCAGTCACATGGCTCGTCATTCATTTGGGGTGATTATTTGCAGCTTCCTCTCAACTCAGAGTTTAAGATTCTGTGTGAGTCTCAACTTTCCAGCATGGTGGATTTCTTTTCTTCATGTGCACATCTAAAACAGGAGAGAATACATTGCAGTACTTTAGAGAATGGTGGGAATGAAACGGACGCTGGAGATATTTTAAAGCCAACCTCCCCATTCTATGGTTGAAGAAACTGAGGCTCAAGGAGGCTCAATAATATGCCAGAAGCCCGCCCGTGAGCTTGTAGCAGAGCTACCGGAAACGCTCTCCACTCTCTCTATCCAAGACACAAATCTTCTCCAACCTTTAATCCCATCATTGACTTATGAAAAGTACACTTGCTTTATTTCTGCCTCAATGTTGGACTTTACATCACTCGCAGGTATGGTGGCTCCTACTATTACTCTCCGGGGTGGCTGTGTTTACTCCTCTATTGTCTGAGGAGATTGGGAGAGACCTGGGGAAACTGCTCAGCCTTCACAGTGGCTGTGATTTTAAAGACCCCGTGACAGATTAATTACCAAGGAAACCCATAACTTTGCATGATCAAAGTAAAAATTCTATTTTTATGGCTTCCTGTGTTTTATCCTCTGTAAATTTTATAATAATGATTAGGCTCAAAGTATGAACATAACTTACACACATCAACATGTCTCCCACCATCCTCACAGCCAATCGAACACCCGCAGCAAATACGAGGAAGCAGAGAGCTCCCAAGCTCTAGGAGGCATTAATCAATGGAGCTTCTCTAAGGAAGTGAGGGAGGGAGGAAGGGAGAGAGAGATAGAGAAAGAGGGAGGGGGAAAAAGAGAGAGAGAGGTGGGGGGGGAGAGAGAGTGAAAGAGAGAGAGAGAGAGACCTCCTGTCACCACCGTTGTGTGTCCCCCGGAGTTCACATAGGAATAGTGCATTTGGCATTTATCAGAAATACACTTACTTCAGTGTTTTTTTTAAATCCCTTCCCAGGGTAATCAGCCTTCTTTCCCAGAAAAGCCTTTTCTCTTACACAGACTAGAAACTCATTAGAGGCACCAGCGCAGGAAGGGCTTCGGAGAGTGTTGCTGTTTCACGTGGCTGGGCGCTCCCACCTGCGCCCAGAATATGCCAGGTCTGTAGATAGATGCACTCCACGGCCCCCTCGCCTCCGCAGCACCTTCCCTGTCCTCCATGCTCCCACTTAGTTCTCCCTCGGATTGATTTTGCCTCCCAGCAGAGATGCGAAGGTTATCAGCAGGGATTTAAGTCCAGCCACACTGACAGACGTATACCAAGGCAACGGCGGCTCCAAAACACGTGCGGTACAAGTTTTCAGGGTAAACATCAATTTCTCCAATTTGCTAGAGCCTGGGAGCCTTAGAAACCCGGCAAATGAATTCTGAGTGTGGGTTTTGTGCTGGGTGAGCGGAGCAGGAGTTGTTGCTATAAAGCTCTGCTAATGTCCATGAGCCTTCAATTTCAATATTTGGAGGGAGTTAGAAGTCACAGCTATTGCGCCCACTGCCTACCTTACGTGTGGAGCTTCATTCTGCTCGGACAGAGGCTGCTTTGCCATCTCTCATCTGGATTCCACTTCAGACTGACGGGACAGGTGGCCCGAGCTTGTTCCCCAACACCAGGGCTCTCCCCTCATCTCTCTGCTTATTGAAACCCCATCTCTATTTCTGAGTCGACTACCTAGACCTCAGCTCAATCTGTTATTGGCTGCACACTGATCCATGAGTTGTGCCCTATACTTGGAATTATTTTTCGTTTCTCTGAGATTCCTCCATTGACCATAACTGGGATGGAGCTCTTTCCACGTGGTAGGTACTGTGGTTAAGCACTTTACCTGGACTATCTTGTTTAATACTTATACATCTGTGAGACAGGTACAATTATATCCCCATCCTATATAATAAAAGGGTAATATGCAAATTGGCCCTAACAGCAGAATGACTGTGAATGACTGGTCACACACTGACCACCAGGGGGCAGATGCTCGATGCAGGAGCTGCCCCCTGGTGGTCAGTGAGCTCCCACTGGGGGAGCTCTGCTCAGCCACAAGCTAGGGCCTAGGTGCCAGCACAGTGGTGATGGCGGGAGCCTCCCCTGCCTCCTCAGTACTGCTAAGGATGTCCAACTGCAGCTTAGACCTGCTCCCCGCTGGCAAGTGGACATCCCCCGAGGACTCCCAGGCTGCCAGAGGGCTGTTTGATTGCCAGCCATCCCAGATTGAGAGAGGGTACAGGCCGGACTGAGGGGACACCCCCACCCCCGGAGTGCACAAATTTTTGTGCACCAGGCCTCTAGTTTCACAGATGAGGAAACAAAAGTCGAAGTGAACTAAGTTGCCCAAAGTCATAGGAGTTGAAATGCTGGAGCTGAGAGCCAGACTCAGAGAGCCTGAATCCATTCAGAACTATCATGTTTGCATCTGGGCTTTCTGATTGGCTGTGGGTCCCTGAGATGTGGGTGTTAGTTATGTGTCTTTATCACCCTCCCCCGCCACCCACCACCACCCCTTGTTCCTAGAACGGCTCAAATATGTGTCAATTTCAAAGCAATCCTAGGAAAAGCCAGGATAACAACCAGAACCTATAAAACCAGTAGGTCGTGGAGTTACACTTCTCCCCAAAGAGACCCAGCCTTTCCTCCTGAATATGGTAAAAAACTACATTATGATAATTTAATTTAAGGACAACTTTAAGTAAAAGTTTCATTCACTGGAATGGGTATTCCTACAATAATGAGTCCGGGGCTGAATTTTAGAGCCCTCCTTATGCTTTGTTAATAACAATTCTGTTGTAAAAATAATTTGATGAGCCAGTCGTTGTGATGTGGACTTAACTGTGTAAAAAGGGGTGCCTTAGCCTGGTGTCTGGCTATGCTAACCCACCTATGCTAACGTAATGGATTATGCATATTGTATCGAGTTAGAAAGGAAACTCAGTGAAGTATTACAGCAATTTAAAGAATATATATCGGGGCTTGTTCAGCACAGATATTTAAAATTTAAACCTGTTTAAATATGCAACTGAAACTAAAATAAATTTCTGAAAAATGGAATTCAATAGAAAAGTTCCATTAAGAGTAAAAATGCTTCTCAAAACCCATTTGGTTCTAATAGAAACCCATCGAGTGAGGTTTTCACTGTTGCAGCACCAGCCAAGGGAAAAATTATACATCCATTTGGGTGGAAGAGAATCAGTTGGGCTCCTTGTGGCATGAGCTTCCCTCAGGAAGCTAAGGAAAGAGGAGCCTGAGATCAGGCCACGGTCTGTTTAAATGGTCTGGAGCTCTTTCTTAAATAGCATCTTCTCATTTGTTCCCTTGCTTCAGTGAAACCTCATTTCACCTTCCGCATCAGATGTACTTCCTTAAAGAAAAAAAAAAAAAGGCACCTTTTGCTGTAATATCAGGAGACGGACCAATTTGCCTCCTGGGAGCCAAGCTTTATTTCTCTGATAAACATCCTGCAGGATGTTTTTATTCAATTAATTGGAATGATGGCTTGCACAGAAATGAACCACTTTATCAAGGTCTGCTGGACTATCTGGCTTGGGTCGAGCTGCAATTTTATTCCTAAATTCTCCTGACTGCAAAAGCATGAGGATTCTGAAGCAATTAAAACCACCAGTAAGAATTAGCCAGCTCGGTGACTGCACCCAAATAGCAAAGGCAAAGTAAATAGGGAGATGAATGTAGGGGTAAGTAAAAGGGAGCATTCCAGAGATGGAGAGAAAGCTGTTAGGAGGCATTAAGTGTACGGTATTATGAGAAGAAATATGGGATAATATAAACAGACTCTCTAATCCAGAGGACTGTAAATCCCTTTTTCCTTAATTGGTTTAGAAACTGTGGTCGGTAATGTGAGAAGGAGGGCTCTGGCTGCCTTTCTTCTTTGCTGCCTGGAATCACATTAAGTGGAAAACAATAGGGCTGACAGCTCCCTTTCTGTGGGGCACTTAGAGCTAATCTGCCGTAGAGACTAATACAATTACACGGGATTAGAGAGCTGCTAATGATACACAGATTGAGGAATTCTGGGTGGAGGCGGAGCTGGGCTCTTGGGTATGGAGGTTTTAGGGACAGTGTACTCAAGCCTACAGTGCTCCTAATTATTCTAAATCAAGGGTAAATCATCATGCTTTTGCAATTCACTCAGGATCTTAATTATGAATTCTAATCCAAACAAAATTCTAGTTTGAGATTTCTTCACAGGTTGGTGCTTTACCTTATATTGCTTATTTTTAGGATGTGTTTATTTTTCGATTTCAGTAAATATTGATTCCCTTTGCCTTCTCCCAGTCTGAGTAATGCCAAAAAGCCTTTTGAGATGCTAGCTTTATCGTTGAATTTAGAGATTTCCTTAAAGATTTATCATCGAATTTAGTGTGCCTTTCAACTTGTTCTTTATGTGTGTTTCATTCCAATTTCTCAAGATAGAGGGAGAACCTATATTTAGGAATTTAGAAATCAGAACTGATCGGATAGTCATTCCCTGGTATCCATTTGCATTCCTTTTGTAAACTTGATGGATAATGTTGATTTTTCACAAAATGATTGTGGAAATCTACCAGCACTAGTGAGCTAATTCAAGATTCCTTAAGTGTCCCGGGGAACCTGACATTAGTCTCCTATGCATTACATATGGGAGAGGTGAGATACTTATCAAATGAATACATGAGAAGGACACAATACTTTAAAAAAAAAAGCAATTGTTTAAAAAGCATCACCAATTTCCCCCTTGTGAGCTTTAAAAATTATCTCCAATAAAATAAGTACTACATATTACTGTTTCTTAATCATTCAGCAAATAGTTCCAACTATGTTTATACTTATAACTTATAGTTGCACAGGGCCCCACCCTCAGAAATAGCAAATAGAAATAGTAAATATGACATGATTTACTCCTCAGCATGGTGTAAGAAAAATTTTCTAATTTAATTCAAATCTCTCGGTCCCATGTAAGTGCCCCTAGTGAGTGCTTTAGTGATTCCACCTTCTATATGTTCTATTCAAATGATCACTACATTTTGAGCAGCTTTCTCAAGCTCAGAGTATCTTTCGGAAGGTCCAGCAATGACAAAGAAATGCTGGTCTCAAAATCCATCGACTCTTTGGTGATGGCACTTTCTTCAAAAGGCCCGTGTTTGTTTTTTGTTTTTTAAAAAATATATATATTTTATTGATCTTCTACAGAGAGGAAGGGAGAGAGAAACAGAGAGTTAGGAACATCGATGAGAGAGAAACATCGATCAGCTGCCTCCTGCACATCTCCTACTGGGGATGTGCCCGCAACCCAGGTACATGCCCTTGACCGGAATCGAACCTGGGACCTCTCAGTCTGCAGGCCGACGCTCCATCCACTGAGCCAAACCAGTTTCGGCCAAAAGGCCCATGTTTTAATGCCTGTGTAACAATGTGGGATGGTAACTAAATGTGACAATTTGCTTCAATGTGAGGCCCAAAGCGAGTGAGTTTCTGATGATTCTGATCCAGGTATAGGAAGTAGGGGAGGAAAGAAGGGAAGTATCAGAAGAATAGGCGAAGGTATACATTAAAGATTTCACATATTAACTAATATGAATTTTAGCCACTTCTGAGAATGACATCAGAAAGATTGGTGTTATGATTAAATCATTGAAGTCCTTGGTTCTAATCAACTCCCCTTTTTATTTTTTGACTTAAGTCAGTTTGGCTTGAGTATTCATGCAACCCGAAGAGTTCCGACTAGTCCTGTTGCACACTGTCTTCTCCAGAGCAGATTCTGAGACAGGGTAATGGGTGCAGGATGTTTACTGGGGATTAACATCTGTGAAGGGAAGAGGGAAGACACAGGAGTGGGCAGAGGGAGAGGTCAAACTTCCGCCTCTCACAGGCCCAGCAAAGCCTCAGCCAAACTGAGGCTCGGGACTGAATATTGCTCATCTGATATATCCTGTGTTGGGCCAAGGTGGTCAGGCCTTTAGGGCATGACAGGAAAGGTGTGGCTCTGAGTGAGGCAGCTCTCTGTAGCTGAGGCAGGCGCTGAAGGACTTGATAGCCCAAAGTTGTCTGCTGACCTCTCTCCTTGTAGCTGGGTGGCAAGTAGCTGGGTGGCAAGTCCTTTTTCGGAGAGATCACCGGGGCCACGACTCAGCTTGACTTCTTCAGAAAGCAGAACCAAAGACAACGCTTACGTGCATGATTTTATTAGGAAGTGCAATGCTAGGGAAGCAGAAACGAAAGGAGGGATGAGCCAAGAAGGGAAGGATAGCCAATCACAGGGGTGTTACGGAGCTGTTCTCTACTTGGTACTCAGCACAGCTGACGCCCCATCTGTGATTGTGTTCTGGGCTTTCAGTGCTGGGGGAGAAAGGAAGAAGAGCATCCACAGGTGGCCTTCTTCTCTGAAAGGAGGAAGGGGCATTTAGTGTCTCTGATGTGGTGTAAAGGTGTGAATTCCAGGTTCTGGGAATACTGAAAGGTAATATTTACACTCATCTACCCTTACATTCCCCCACAAGTTGGGAAGAAGGCATCCATACCGAAAATAAAGAGACATTGTCAATTGAGCAGGCAATCAGTGTAAAATATTGGTACCAACAATATGTGCTCTGACACCTCTGAAAAGCAATAAGTGTGAGAGACTGGAGTAGCCAGATAAGTGTTAACTTAGAGATGGGACTGGGGCAGGACCTTAAAGTTCAGACATTTCTATTGAAGAGAAAATGAGCAGATGCACAAGAAACAAGCAGACTACATCTTAAAGTAGCAAATGGTTGTGAAGGCTGAAGGTTCATAGTACAGCAAAGAACTAGTTCTGAGAAAGAGAAAATGGGCAAAGAGCGGGGAAAAGGTGGACAGGAGGTTGGTATTGTCATATGTACAAAAACCAACATTATTTTAGGAGTGTGAGGTTAAGTTCTTTTCCAAAGGTATCTTCTTAGCCATTCTCAAGTATCAGTGGTGTTGAATTGCCAAGTGCGTATTCTATGTGTACACATTCTATATCTATACATTGTGCATGGGACTGTTTGTAATGTAGGTTTCAGAAATGCTTAACGTCAGTGTGGTCAGCAATGACCACATATGTTTTTGCCCTTTTAAGCAACTTAAACTTTATTATTATCTGAAAAAAAATCTATCTGGCTTTCCAACATTCAAAGGAAAAAAGCAAGTATTAGAAACTCACACAGTCTTGCCAGCTTCGAGAGATGTTCCAGTCATGCTTTTAATGTTTCTTCATGTATGCTCATCATATTTCTCGAGTGCTCATATGTAGCAATTGTATTGAATGAAATACATAAAAGTGGGACCCTTAAGGACGATGCTTACTCAGGAAATTGGGAGTTATGGAGTCCAGATCTGGCCTTCTTGTTCCTGCCAGAAACTGCACACCTGGAGGTGGGGAAGTTCTGTCTTTTCATAAAGTACATGAAAAAGGTTAAGGGAAAAAGACCATCATTTTCAGGAAGATTTCTTTTCCTTTCAAGTGTTCACTCTGGATGCATGCACATCTTTATTTGAGATGATCTCGCTAGTTTGTGCAGAAACCTGGGTGCAGTGATGGATGGTTTGGAGAAATTATGAATATGAGAGTGATTTGAGCACCTCTCAAGTGGACGCTGGTTGAGTGAGCATAAGGTTAAATTCAGGGATCCTAAGTCTACTCCTCAAAAAAAATTCAGAATGAGACTTGTTTTCTTTGTTACAGAATAAACAGATTGTTTGGGCATCTCTGCTATGTAGTATTCACAGCTGTAGCAGATGGAGCCCTGCCCAGCTCATGTCACTCTACTCTCTGATACAGCCCCAGCACCTGGTCATGATTTGTTTATTATTTGTTTAAGGAAGCAAAGAAACAGGCTCTCCGCTTCCAGGCAGTGGGGAAAGGCACTATTTTTATAAAGCGCCAGAGGAAGGCCTTCCTCCTGCATAGAGCTATCCAATCCCAACGTGAAGACCCCCACCCCCCACCAACTATGTCATCAGGGGCTGTGTCCTTGTTTTGTAAATCACCTTCCTGAGGCAGGGTCGATATTATTATTCCCAGTTTGCACATTTTGCACAGTGGATCAATTTTCAATTCCCAACAACTGAACTTCCCAACTTTTTATATGTTGAAACCCAACTCCAATCATATGGGCATAAAAAATATGCACACCCACTAGAGCATTGTTAGTTTTCAGGAAAAAAAATTATTTAACCTGAAAGTATGGTCTCTAGTAGCCTAATTGTGAAAATATGCGTTGTGTGTGGGCCTCTTTTACATATTTAAATATGGAAGAATGTGAGAAGTCTCCAGATGATATAATTTTTATTCAGTCAAATATCAAGTATAATAAAGAAAATGCAACTTTTGCAATTTGACCTATACCTGCTTATATACCCTTCATTTGAGTCCATATGACATGCAGTTATAGTTACACAACCAGAAGAATAAAATTTGAAAGTGCAGTAAAACAAGACATGCATTTTAAATAGGCTTTAGAAACAGAACTGAGGAATCTTCAGGAGTTCATAGTCACTAATGTCATTGATTATTTTACTAGATGGCCACTCAGATGGAGACCTGGCCACTAAGATGAGATTAAGTTCCGGCTAATGGGCATGGGAGATGCTTTGATGGCTTCCTAGAAAAGACAGGTACAGCTACACAGTAATCCAGGCTGGCCATAAAGACCACAATAAAGCCAACATGAGAAATTTCTCCTGCCTATGTGAGGGATCCTTATTTTTTTACCTTTAAAAGAAGAACTATTGTACAATTTGGCTTAGATCGTTGATCATAGTCTGTTCTATTTCAAATATCTCCAAGCGGTGTTCTGTGTCAAACTTAACAAAAGTCAGCCGGCCAGCTTGGCTCAGTGGTTGAGCATCAACCTATGAACCAGGAGATCACTGTTCGGTTCCCAGTCAGGGCACATGCCCAGATTGCAGGCTCGTTACCCAGTATGGGGCGTGCAAGAAGCAGCCAACCAATGATTCTTTCTCATCATTGATGTTTCTCTCTCTCTCTCTCCCTCTCCCTTTCTCTCTGGAATCAATTAAAAAATACATTTTTTTTAAAAAAAAAAAACTTACAAAAGACATACATTTATTTCCACAAAGTATTGGAAGATTGAGTGGCCATTTGACCATCGGTGCCTCTAACTTCCAATATAACTCTCTTGGGCATGCATTATAGAAGCCACTTTAAGGCCCCAAGTGATGTGTGGGAAAGAGGGAGGGTTAAAGAGTATTCCTTGGCTGATGGATAGTTGGTGTTGTGGACCATCTAGCAGTTCTTCTCCCTTGTCTTAAAAGAACGTGGCTTTCCACTTGGAAATGTGGTTTGAGTAGAAATGAACTGGCTCTCCATCCAACCCCAACCACAGAGAAATCATATGACCCAAGCTGGGCCAATCAGAGCCCTCTTAAAGACTTTTCCATGAGTACTTTAAGGGAAGACTGGTTCATTCCAATAGTGTTACTAAGCTGAGGGGATATAGGCTGAGGGATGCTTGCAGACATTTTTAATAAGCACATGGAGAAAAACATTCTCAAAGCTAAAGCCAAGCAGAGCTGAGCTCAGAGATGGAGAGGAACCAAACTCATTACCTAATTTGAGTTTAGATCCAGTCATGCTTGATTCCAGTAATAAACCTCATTTTATTTTTGTGGGCTAGTAAACATCCTTTTTTGCTTGATGGAGTTTTAGCTGAGTTTCTTCTATTACTTTTCATTCTCTCCCAAACCCCAATACACTTGCAGTTTATAAGGAGACAATATATATTGTCTATATTTACCAGCCTTCCTTATAGCTTAGGTTGTGATTATGTGACTAGTTCTTGCCAATAGACTGTGAGTGGAAGTGTTCAAAAGCGGACGCCTCTTTCAGTCTCTCTTCCATTGTTGTGGAGACTCCAATGTCATATCTACAAAATCATGTGGCTAGAAGATGACAGAGCCTTCCTGCATCAGCCAGGCTCACTCAGCTTGTGTAGAGCAGAGCCCCTGCCAACCTTTCCTGTGGTAAGCCACTAGGATTTCAGGAATAATTTGTTACAGGCACACAGGGGCTTGTGATAGAAATTAAGTTCAGCCTTGGAAAAATTAATATTTTTCTTTGTTCTGTGAGTTTGGGGCTAAGATCTATGTCCATCAATTAGTATTTTGTAATGCCTCTTTGTAGCATAAAAACTAGAGGGAGAATAAGTCAAAAAGAGATTAAAGAGCCAAGAATAGGGAGACCATGAGCATAGGAGGCCTCTTCAGTGTTGTGCCTAGGGAGTGGTAGAGATGCTGACCTCAAAGTAAACCGACTGTGGGTCAAGCATTTTACCTGCATTATTTCACTCCATCTTCACCAAGAAAGTATGAAATAATATGATTTTCATTTTATTGACAATGAAACTGAATTCCAGGGAGATTAAGTAGAGCCACAGATTCCTGGCTAGAAAGGGCAGCTTTGAGCCCTATCTGTCCAGCTGCACATTCTAGCCCAAATTATTCTGGTATTACTATTAATAGTAGTATAAATATTACTTGCAGATAATTCTTTCCAGATGCATTCAAAACACCAGCCTCTTTCATCCACCCTTTAACACAGAGCAAGCAAGATCCAGCCATGTCTGGTTTGAGTCCTGGGGTTCCCATGCCAGTATTGTAGGAGCAATATGCATGCCTCCCCTGCCCCTGGATTCCCCTATGCCAGTCATTTTCTTCAACACCCAACCTGGGACATTGTCCTTCTTAGCTTAATCAGTTTTGCTCTTGGACAGACAGCCAATTCAAATTCCATAATCCCTTGTTGAGGGATTATGCAGTTCCTCATAGTCTCCAGGCTATTTCTCTTTGCCTTGACAAATTTCCTGAGTTGTTGGTCACCATTTCTAACTAATTTGTCACCCAATGTCCTCCCTTCAGACTAACCTACAAATTCCCTAATCTAGATCCAATTATTTTTTCCTGCCCTTATGAAGGATTATCTTGTAATTCTTAACTCTTTGCAACACTAGCTTTCTTTTAAAAAAAATATTTATAAAAGATCATTTTCTGGGTTCCTAGGATTTAAATTTCAATTCACAGTAATTTGGTAAAGGAGATTATTTCTTCTCAATTTGTAACTTAACTTTGGCTCAAAAAGTGTCTCTTACTCTAAATCCCATACATTTATACCAAATATACATTCTAACCCAAATTATTGCTATCCAAAATGTAAAATATAAAATTAAAAAGAAAAAACCCTCATCATTACAGGATTCCTAAAAACTAGACACCAAACACAAGAATATACCTGGAAGTTTCAAAGGGAATCAGTGGGCCTCCAATAATAGAGAATCAGGAAAAAACTATGCACATGCTTCATTGCTGTAAGTTAAAAATGAAACAAAACCTTGTAGGATAGTCCATAATTGTTCCAGAAGAAAATGTGGGGAAGAGACTGGGATTAATTTTCTGAAGTCCCATTAAAGGATACTAATGGTCATGAGTGTCAGGGTGTTCATGCAGTCACACTTAAGTAATGTCATTGTGCTGTAGCACAATTAGGCCTCCTGATGGCCTATCACTTAGATCAGTATTTATGAAGGCTCAGGCTGCACATGATGAGCCAAATCTGGCCTTTTTCCCACCAGTGACTAAAATAATGCATAAAAGCCCATTTAGTGCATCTCTGTGAACATCAGGTTGTCATGAACTCATCCCCGAGACAGTGAATTCTATAAGCACTAATGGGTTTTATTCAACAAACATCCGTTTTGTAGTCAGACAACTTTTGCCACTGACACCTGCCAATTTATAGCCTAAAAAAAAAATCACTGAGCTTATAGAGTTATCATTTCGAAAATGAATATGGGCTCATTATCTTTATTTATATCTTTCTGACTGCTCTAAAGTACCAATCTAGAAGACCTATGAAGCTTTTGGGGAAAAAAATTGTTTTTCAATCAAAATCAAACACTGTACTTTGCCAGCTAACAATGGGTTCTTTTCTGCCTTAAGTTCTCATTAATTTTATTGAAATTGGAAAGTAGGCAGAGGATCCTACCATCGAAATGGCAACACCAAAAAGTTTTATGTAGTATTGTCCCTATCACTTCATATGAAACTGTACTATACAAATCTAGATTCCTGTAGAAACTGGCTTTTGTTTATTTATTTAAGGATAATTCTTGTGAATTCCACAGGGAAAACAAACAAACATTCAAGCATTGGCAGAGTACATTATATTATACAGTTTTACTTGGAGCTCTGTCAATGATTTCAATTTAATGCTAAGTAGTCCAGATTTTGAGTAGTAAAAATATTATGTGCACTTCATCTGTTTGTTTAAAATGGGTGCTCTAAACAAAATCTACACTTTGTTGAAAGTTATCAGTGTCAGTGGGTGTGAACGTGTGCATTTACACAACACAGAATGGAAAGGGGGGGGTGGGGAGGGGAGGGGAAGGGGAGGAAGGAGAGGCAGAAAAGACCACCCATCCCCATCCCTTCCAGAGTAAAGGTACAGTTGAATTCCTACAGGCTCCTTGCTAAGCTTCCATGCAGGCCATGACAGGAACAAGATCACAGTTTTGAGCACAGGTCCTTGGAAGAAAGCACAAATGTGGCTGCCATTAAACCACAGATGGTCAGGGTCGTCTCAGCCTTTGTGAACAATGGCTTGTTGTTCTCTCACTCTTCTAGGAGAGTTTGTTCTGTTGTTGGCAAGTTCCTTCCTCCAAAATGTATTCCTATTTGAAAAGGAGAGAGGACTTCTACTATTTTAAAGCAAGTTTCACTGAGAGAGAAAAGTCTATAAATGTCCATTGCAGGAATCACATTAATTCAATCAGTTAGATCCTGCTGTGATTGTTCAAAAACTTACTATTTTAGGGATTCAAATTCTGCTTTTCCTCAGGAAATCCATATTAAAATATCCTATATAATAAAAGGCTAATATGCAAATCAACTGAACGGCAGAACGACCGGTCACTATGATGCCCACTTACCACCAGGGGGCAGATGCTCAATGCAAGAGCTGCCCCCGGTGGTCAGTAAGCTCCCGCAGGGGGAGCACTGCTCAGCCAGAAGCCAGGCTGGCGAGTGCAGTGGCGGTGGCAGGAGCCTCTCCTGCTTCTGTGGCAGTGCTAAGGATGTCTGACTACTGGCTTAGGCCCGCTGGGGGAGCAAGCCTAAGCTGTCAGTCAGATATCCCCCAATGGCTCCCAGGCTGCAAGAGGGAGCAGGCCAGGCTGAGGGACCTCCATCCTTGAGTGCGTGAATTTTGTGCACCAGGCCTCTAGTATTTTATATTTGCATCCAGGAAATATTTAGGAACCATCAATCCTCAAGTTTGTTGTGGGTTTTTCTTTGCTTTGTTTTGTTTTTTGAGACGAAAGAAGAATAAAATTTAGTATGTTCCCACAATTGACCTTTCAATCTCACTAGAGAGATGTCACCCAGAGCAGTGATATATTCGTGTACAAGGCACATGTATTATATATTGTTATTGAAAAGATACACCAAAAATATGAATTTATTTTGGGAACAAAAGTATACATATTGCTTTACCCCCCTGGCAGAACCATTTTTATTTGACTATTTCTATCTTGCCATATGTGGCCATGAACAGGAAAGCAGTATGGTATGTAAAAACAGTATGTTTCAACACTACCATTATGACCCCACAGTTTGTTTTTTGCTCCTCACATGGTGTAGGAAAGTGGTACTCAATATATTTAGATGTTTATGAACACATTTTTATAATTTCAGCAATAAAGCAGTTAAAAACTTATGTCCTTCTATGCCTGTCACTTTGTCACTTGGGTCTCAGCTCAAATGTTGCCTCTTGAGAGAGACCATTCTTGACAACCCAATCTAATGCAGCACTCTAACCTGTCATGGTCACATTATACTGTTTAATTTTCTTCACAGTCCTTATTATAATATGAAATTCCTTTTCCCATTTACTTGTTTGCTTGTGGTTCTCTTCTAGCCCACATTAGAAAAATAAACTACATAAGAGCAAGAAGCTTATCTACTTTTACAGCTACACCAAGTGCCTAGAATAAGACCTATCCTGTAGTGAGGTCTCCTTTTATACTTGGGACTAAATTAACAAAATACAAACTATCAGTCTTTTGTCTAATTCATAATGAATATTACTTAGAAAAAAACCACTAAACAAAATTGACAATGACTACAAATTGCACCTGGTAAAATTTATTATAAATGAAAAGTTGACTAAAGAATCAATCTTGTTCAGTAACATGGAAAATGCAAAAATTAACCTGAAAAAAAATACAGTTGTTGAAATAATCAACACCAATAAAACACACAATGGCTAAAACTGCAAATGGAAAAATTTGCCCTTGACTAAAAAGTGACTGAAGAACCAAATCTTCTAAACAAATTTTATATCTGGAAAATTTGACCGTGGACAATTACACTTGGTCAAAGTAAGAGTCATAAAAGAAAACTCATAATAGCAGAAGATATAATAGGTAACACTTGATATGTATGGGAGGAAGAAACCCTGAAGGATAAATCAAATCTTCATCATAAAATTCATGAGAAGGAATTGATTCTGAGGAAAGTAATTTTAGTTAAATGAAAATGGAAAAAATAGAAACTCTTTAAATGGTTTATATTAAAAAAAATTGATCAAATAATGAAATTGGTTCAATGTAGTTTAATTCAAGAAATTATTTCTTGGTAATGGTGATATAACTCTGATTCAAATGATTGTGTTCATAAATATGGAATCAATATATTCTTATGGTCAAAATGGTAGGATAACAACTTCCTACAATTTGGATCTCTCTCTCTCTCTCTCTCTCTCTCTCTCTCTCTCTCTCTCTTTTTCTCTCTTGATACAGAGCTTATCTTCTCCCCTTCTGTTCTGGCCCTTAATTCAGACTTCCCCTTCTATAACGGCTCCCTTGGTTCTGTACATCCGGGAAGTGCTCAGAGCCTTGGGCTCTGCCTCCTCCGCAGCTTGGCACTGAGAAGACTGGGCAACAGCTAGCAGGTCTCTCAAGACCCAGGAAGGGATGGAGTCAGGAGCACAGATGGAGAATTCTGCTTTTGCAAAGAAGGGAGAATGGGCATATTTCTTCTAGACAAGCTAGAAGGAAGAAATCAGTGGATCCATTTCTGTAAAGATGGACTTGGGGAAAGAGGTGTGGGGGAGATGGCCTCAATCTCTTCAGAAAAGTAGAAATCAAGGCCATCTACTGCTAGGAAGGATAAGAAATGTACACAGGAGTGTCTTAGTTTCCCAAGGCTGCTGCAACAAATTACCTTCTACAAACCAGCTAGCTTAACACAACACATTTATTCTCTCACAGTTCTGGGGGATGGAAGTCCAGAATCAAGTGTGATTAGGGCTGCATTTCCTCTGAATGTCCTAGGGGAGATCCATCCTCCCTCTTTTAGCTTTGGGTGGCTGTTGGCATTCTTTACTTGTTGCTGCATTGTTCCAATCTCAGCCTCTGGCCTCACATGGCCTGCTTCTCTGTGTGTGTGTGTTTAATCTCCCTCTGTCTCATTTGTAACTGGATTCGGGGCCCACCTGGATAATCCAGGATGATGTCATCTCAAGAACCTTAATCTAATTATGCTTTCCGCCCAAAATAAGGCGACAGCCACAGACTCTGGGAGTTGAGGTGTGCATATCTTTTTTGAGGACCCCAATTCAACCTATTCTAAGGTGAGAGGAAAAGGTTTGGAGTAGCTGATATAGAAAGGCAGCCTTAGAGCATGTAACAGGAGAATAACAAATGATTACCAAAAAGGGATGATGTCCAAGTTGGAGCTGGACACGTGAATTTTTCATAGGCCAAGACTGAAAGGATTCCAGCAGCTTTTGGCAGCCTAGAAGCAGGAGAAGAACGAGCAGACAGCAGCGGTAACTCAGAATAGCGTGTTTATAGGTGGGTTCAACCGAGGGTTAAGGAGATCAAAGATCTCCCCTTCCCCACTTCCAACTGCAGAAGGTAACATGTCTTTTATTTGAGTGAAATAAGGCACGTTAAATTATCTTGTAAACTGTAAATCACTTAGCAAAATAAAGAGGCATAATTTCTATTTGTTCCCCTCACTAATCCTTATATCCCAGATATATTCTTGCTATCAAACTCTACCTTCCTTTCTACCTCCCCCAAATCTCACATAAATAAAACTTTAAACAAAATATCTATTCCATCATACCCAAGCAATTTCTTTTTCATGAGTGATGGCTGCAATGACCATAGGACTGAGCACACTAGTCCCTGATAAATAGTCCCAACCTCTCCTGACTCTCCAGCATTCTGGTGGCAAAGAATCTGTCTGTATCACAAGGTTCTCAGAGAAAAGCATTATAGAATTTTCATTCATTGGTGGGAGCAGAAATATCTCAGAAACCACGCCTGTAGGTCATATTTCCAGGGCAACGCTCAATAGTTCCACCTCAGACTGGAAGGCTTGCTGGGAAGTGAAGAAGCACAGGTTACTTCACAGGCTGCTAGATCTGTGATTTTTAAAGTTCATTTTTCCTCTTTATCTTTTTTCTGCCTTCTTTTTTTAAAAAAAGCAGCAGAGCTCTCTCCTCAAACAAAAATTTATATCAGACAGATAAAAGTGGAGCTGCCATGATTGCGCGGGGGAGGGGAACTCAGAACTGCCACAGCCAGAGGCTTCCCCAGCCCTAGTGTGTTTCCCACGGCCCCTCCCCCGATGTCCCCTGAGCACTTCTGAGGAACAATTTCTGAGCAGCTACGCTAGATAAGTGTGGCGTCGGCTTAAGGGTGCAGAGAAGAAAAGCAGGCTTCTGGTCCAGAGAGTTCCATGTCGTCCATGGAGCTTAGGACTGAGGCTGAGCCCCCATAAATTAGATAACATCAAGGCCTATTCTGTCCTTTTGGGTCAGATCTGGAAATATTCGGCAATGACAAACTCAAGTTCAACTGCTTTTCCCAACAGGAACATGTAACTTCTTTCTTTCTTCTCTTTGTGAACTTTGCAAAAGCACCATTGAAAAATATCTGACATAGAAGTTTCCAGGATAAACGGTTCTATTTTCATTAGAGTTGATGCCTTGCCATTTCTGAGAATGCTTAGGTCCAATGAAGGCCTCGGAAGAATGGGTGCATGTGAGGCCAGGCTCCACTGTATACTGATGGCCCCATCTCCATGAAGCTACTTTCTGAAGAGCATCCCTGTCTCCTTCCCCACCCATCTCTTCAACATTTTTTTCTTTACAAAATTTCTTTCTTCTAATCTGAGGAGATAGATAGATAGATAGATAGATAGATAGATTGTAGATAGATAGATAGATAGATAGATAGATAGATAGATATAGATAGATAGATAGATATAGATATAGATATTTATATATATATTTCTTCATATGTATATATTACTTTATGCCTTTACATCTATTTATTTCTTAGGTATCTGACATGCTCAAAATAGCACAACCCTTATAAGATCTGTTTTTACTGCACTGCAATTGGTGATTCTTCCTGCTTGAATAAACTTGCACACATTAAACATTTTAATAGAGGAGTGAGAATTGCAAGTAGGTGTTAATAGGGCAGGCCTCTAAAATGAGCCAAGTACATAGTTATTTGGCAGAAGAAAAATAGTCCACTAACTTGAAATTATAAGTTAAGCAACCAATGAAGCTAGATTCAAATACCATTATTTGAGAAAGGTATTCAGTAAAGTCCCTTAATACAAATCAACAAACACTCATCCAGTACCTCCTATGTGAAAAAAAATTGTGCCCAGGTTCAGTTATGGAGGAAGGTGAAGATGGGAATATAAAGGTAATTAAGACAATTTCTTTTTACAAGGAAATGACCGTGTTACTGGAAGGATTAGTCAACGGACTGTAGAGCAACACAAAGAAGTTATTTCAGCTAGATTCTGAATAGCGAGGAGCGGTCATCTGGATATGAAGGGTGGCTATTAGTGAGAATGGAAGGGGGAGATGTTCAAAACTTGTCACAGAGGCAACAGGCAGTGAGGGAGAAAGATAAGTCAAAGATAATGTCATGGTTTAAAACCTATATTAGTAAGAGAGTAGAGTATCATTAGAAAGGGAGGCAAGAATAGATATAAAGTACGTTTTTTGCTTTGGATGGGAAAAGTTCAAGTGTTAAGAGAGCAATATAGACACGGGTACTGATAATCAAAACATTTGATAAATGGGGTCTTGAGTTCACCCAAATCATCTCACACTATGACTTACAAAAAGAAAATGAAATCCTCAAAAAACAAAAGACAAAAAAACACAACAACAATGATAAATCAAGGATAGAGACAGAAAGGGAGAGGAGATAAAGCATTGGGGGAAGACACAGTTTCAAAAGAAAACACAAAAGAGTCCACAGCTACCAAAAGGAGGAGGAGGAGGAAGACTGAGATGTTATTGGAATTGGTAATTCACAGGCCATGGGGACTTCAGTGTGAGCTGTTTCAAGAGGATGGTGTCTGCTACCTCATCACTGGAGTTTGCAGTAGCTTTAACTTGATCTCATGGCTTCTCTTTATGCAACTTTCTAGTTCCCTCTGCTAAACACTTCCTTATTTCCTCAGAATTTTTCAATTCAAATACCTCAGGGAAAGAATTCACACGTTCTAGAAGTTCATCTTGGTTATGTGCAGGCATTACAAGTTGTTGGTCATCTCATGGGTTAATGCCCTCTTCTGATCCAATTGTCAGTAACTAGGCAATGGCACCCATGACCGGTGTAGGGCTGGCCCTTCAGTAGGAGCTGGGATGAGGTTAGCACCAAAGGTGACATGGTCAATGTGCTGTGTCCACAATATAACACTCTGCGTCGAAGATATAAGGGATTCAAACTCTAAATGGTTCCTAAAGTTTTAAATAATACCTACCTGGGAAGAAAAGTTCTTTTTACACCCACATTCTAATTAGTTCATAGGTCAATATTAATAACACCTTGTATTTGCATAACACTTTAAATTTTTCAAATGCCTCCCTGACATGTTTTTCTAAAGGGATTCCAGAGACAGAATAGAGGCATAAAAATGCTCTACAAATGCAAATGAACTAATAGAAAAGCATATGATGCGAGGTCTAATGAATGCCCCATAGCAAATTGTCAAAGTTTTAGGTGCTTAACAAAACAATAAAATCTATCAACTTCCTTAGTGCTCTACTTTCAATGACTCTTCTAGCGATTCTGCCGGTGGGTGATAGCAATTATGAATTTGGAGGCCCAAAGAATTCACCTCTCCAAGTTCCATTGTTACTACAGAAATTGACATCAGGTCATAAGGATCCGCACCCTTCCTCTGGATTTGGTGCCTTTGACCTAATGTTGAAAGTGGGAAGAAAATCCAGGCCCATGCACAACCAATGAATCCAGTTCGAAGC
>NW_006287548.1:987773-991096 GCF_000327345.1 Myotis davidii
GCCACTTTGCCAAGAGCACTCCCTCTCCCCATCACTGACACTCCAGGCACAGCAGCCTTCTGACAACCGCTAGGATGTGCCAGATCCATCCTGCCTCACGACCATCACGCAGTTTCTTCCATCTGCCTGGACTGTGCTTCCCCAGCTCCTTGCCTGTCTGGCTCCCACTCAACCTTCACATCTCGCCCTCCTGGAAGGCCACTTCATGGCAATCCAATTCACATAGCCACTTACTCCCTTGCCCAACCCCAATTATTCTTAACTATCTGACTCTGTTTGTTTCTTTCCTAGAGTTCATCACAATCTATATACATGTTAAATGCATGTACTTATTTATTGTCTTTCTTCTTCATTGCAGTATAACCTCCACTAGAGCAGGAATCTTATTTATATTATTTTCCATCGCACACTCAGGGCCACCAAGCCCAATTCCTGGCATACAGCTCATCCTGTCAACTGCACCTCTGAAATACATCTTAAATGCACACTCAGTCTTCCCTATCTCCACTGTCACCATCCTGCTCCAAACTACCATTAGCTTTTCCCTGGACTAGTGCAATAACCTCCCAATTGACCCTCCTGCCTCAGCTCTAGTCCAGCACTTAATAAATATTTGTGATGGAATAAATAAGCATATTGTTGTGGGAATAATAATATCTAAAAGAGATGGATATCTGGACCCTGCAGGAAAATCACTTCTTTTTTTTCCAGGCCCTGAAAGAACATCAAACAATGCTCACCAGCTTTTGCTACTGAGTGATAGCTACTGAGTGAATAATATGAGGCATCTTATTCAAGCTCAGGCACAACTCAGCCGGAGAGCAGCATGGAAAACAGAGAGCATTTGACTCCCTGCGAATTACTCTTCTCATCACATATGTGGGGCTTCTAGGCTCCAAAGTAAGAGGCATATGAAAACAAACAAACAATAAAATCCCCACAAATGCCCAGTATCTCAACCATGAACACCCACAGGAGAAAGAATAACTTTAAAAGACTTCCCTAATCCCAACTCTGTCCCTCACCACAGCAAATAAATAAATAAATAAATAAACAATCTGGAGGCGCTTCTCTAATATATATATATAAGATTGGGGGGGTTGTAGGTCCCAGGCAGAAAATAATAGCATGGTCAACTAAAAAGACAGCTTAAAAGCTTTCATTACACCTTTGAACTGGTAATAAGAGAACTGTAGTTCCTGATACCATTGTCCCACTGGCAGCCCCAGAAAGGCTTCTTTGCTCAGAGGGGAGACAGAGGAAGGAAGGAAGGGAGGAAGGAAGGAAGGAAGGAAGGAAGGAAGGAAGGAAGGAAGGAAGGAAGGAAGGAAGGAAGGAAGGAAGCAATGTCCAGGTCAGGATGCCATTTAAAAAAAAGGAAGGAAGGAAGGAAGGAAGGAAGGAAGGAAGGAAGGAAGGAAGGAAGCAATGTCCAGGTCAGGATGCCATTTCAATCATGCCAGGCCTGTTCTACAGCCGTAACGCGAATTCCACCAATTTTAAGACACCCCAGGCACCACCCGGAATACGTGCTCACACAGAAAGTGCAATGTGTGTACATATGGGCTGTGGCAGCTGGCTGTGCTGGAGGCTGAGGGTGCTTGAAACGGGTGAGCTAGGGCAAGAAGCACCTGCTACTTGCCTCATTTGAAGTGACTTGGAGGGAAAAATCATCCCGAGGTGACAGAAACAATTATGGGAGTTTGTCTAGAACTGACAAAAAATGCATTTGACTGGCACAGAGCAATTAAGGCTGCCCCCTTCCGCGCTGGCACCAGGCAATAACCCCAGGTTAAACACTCAACGGATTTCATGGCGAATGTTAGCATCCTCTTGATAGGCACCTTTCTCTTCTCCCCACCTCCCACGCTAATGCAAACTCAGCGCTGTGATGCCGTCGCTGAGGCTAGAATATGTCCTGATGGAATATTCTAGATACCACCAGTTTCATTTGGGTTCTCTCCCCATCCCCCGTGTTGATTTGCAGGCTGGCGGTGACCTGAAATCCATCCTCCTGGTGAAACCTCAGAGCTTAATCCACTAAGTCGGTCTGGCTTTGAGCCCCAGAGAAAATGGGATTTCTATAAAATTTTCGCTTTAAAGAGAGATTTGCTCCCTTCACAGCTCCTTTTCTGCGTCACACACCATTAACTCACAAAACGCTGGCTATCGTCTGAGGCAGAGCTCAGGCTGGTTATGCATAAAAGGGCAAACTCCTGCATTTGCAATGTCTCTTAATGAGGCTCCATTCTGTTCACACGTGCTGGGCTTCTCTGCCTTGGAACCTGTATCACAACACATGCCCGTTCGCTCACTTTCTTGCCTCCCGCGGGTACCATAATTTGACATGGTGACAAAAACATGGAGATGCCATTGTGATTTTGACGCTCCACCATTTCTCCATGTTGCAGAATCTTCAGAAGGCTCCCCTCACAGCCCAGCGTAAATGGACATGCGGAACCAGGAGCCTGTGCAAGGTGCCTCAATCCCAAAAAGCATTTCAGAAACACCACTGACTTGGCATCGCTGGACCCCTCCTTGCCACTTGGAGAGAATGGTGGTCATTCTCTCTTTGTTACCTTCCCTTACTCATGCTCCACTGTTCTCTGTCCACCCTTGTGCCCCAGCAGGATGACTCCTGGTGGATGGCATCACCAAGGTCCTAGCCAATTGGCTTCTGCTCAGGGTAAGTCCTGGGGGGTGGGGGAGGTCAGGGGTGGGGGAAGAGCCAGGTTGGGGTAGGTCTCCTGTCATTCCCTCCCAGCACCAGTGTTCAGTCTCTTGGAATAGCTGTGTCCCTCCAGAGCTAAAACTATGCATGGGGAAAACCTCCCTCCTTGGCTCCACCTCTTCGATCTTGCACCACTAGTTCCTCTCCTGGCCCCTTCAGTCCCAGGTGTGCCTCATCCTAGTCTGCGGGTGCCTCACCATCCTTTAGTTGCCCCTCAATTCTGCCCACCCCTATGCAAATGGTCCCCCCATTGAGGGCTCTTCGTCTGAACCTCTGTTTCCCCTCATGCAGGTAGAACCACCTGTCTGGCTGGAAGGCCCGTCCCTGCCCCCAGAACTCTGGTTTGAACACTCAGATTTCTGCGTCAAGTCATCGTGCCCCTGGTTCAGTTTTTCCTTGGGTCTTTGCCCTAAAAACAATTTTTGCATTCTTTTGAGATCATGTTGTGGCCCATTTTTCTAACTAGATGTGTTTCTTGAGACCGAAGGCCTGGTTCCTGGCCTAGATGTGCTTGTCTGATACCTCAGACTTTCTAGAGCTTGAATCCTAGGTTCATCTTGATAATTTCCCCTGCTCTGAATCTGGCACATAA
>NW_006287548.1:991175-1027436 GCF_000327345.1 Myotis davidii
GATATCTAAATAGCACCTGCCTTTGTTTCCCTTCTGTTGGGCTTTATTACATTGACTACATATCCATAAAGACAATGGCTTGCTGGGTCACCCAGGATAATCACCTATTGTAGTTTTCCCCCCATACCCTCCAGATTGCATGTACTATCTGCTTCACTGGACCTCTAATCCCAGGTCCACCTCCTAGGACCAGGGATCTCTCCCACATGTACAACTTGGTAATGCTTATCTACACATATCTAAAGACAGCTGCCTATCAGGACAACCACGTTCGCCCCCCCCCCCCCCCCATATTTTACAGATACCATGTCCTACTTTCTTTTCATTCACAATCTAATTAATTGATAGCCACCAACTTCACTGAACCCACATCTGAGTGCTAACCACTCAGTGACAGTCTCATACTTTTGAGGGTCAACCAATTAGTGGGGTCACTCCAGTTGCAGTTCTGAAACCTAAACAATCGATAAGTCTTGCTTCCCCCAAACACACTTTTAAGTTTGATGTCAACCACTACTGCCTCTGTCACCAACATAATCCCCAAACGAGCCTTCATCCCAGCCCCACCTAAGATCAACAGGCTGCCTTGTTCAGAGAGATTATGGCTATCCAGTATTTCTTTCCTAAGTAATAAATTTAGTTTTTTGTTTCACATACTGAGTAATAATACCTTCTTTCCACAATACGAAATAAATCTTTTTAGCAACCTTAGACTACCTTCCTTAGCTTGATAAAGGAAATGTACTAGATCTATAGAAAGCATCATATTTAATGGTGAAACGGTGGTGGCAACTCTGTTAAAGGCCCTCATTCTACTGTTTCAGTGAGAAAGGTAATACCAGGGCCATAAAATAAGACAAAGAAATAAGGAATAACTATTAGAATTATAGTGATATGCCAGGAAATGATTTTTGACCAGCCAAACCCAAAAGAATCAAATTACAGTTAGAACCAAAAATGAAGTTCAGTAAAGTGATTGGATACAAGCAATACTAACAACTTTAATGGTAATTGTTCACGTTTATTGAATGTTTGCAATGTGTTGGGCACTAGTCTCAGTGCTTTGCAGGTTTCATTTAATCCAATTCTCACAATAACCTTGTAGAGTAAGTATGCTCCCTCTTTAAGAAGTGAGAGACAATGAGATTGAGTAAATTGCCAAGAATACCTGGCTTATGTAGGATGAGTCCAGGATTTGAACCCAAGCAAACCAATATCAGAAATAATGCCCTTAATCACTGTTATAGTGATCTGCAAGATTTTTGTTCATGGATCTCATAAGTAAAAATAAAAAAAAATAAAAAAAGAGTAAGCACTCCCAACATAGGTATATTTTATCTTTAAACTGTATGCATGTTATAAAATAAAAAAGAGATAGAAATGTTTAAAGAAAAAAATAAAGACAAACTAAACAATATTTTCAAGTAAATTTTATTTTACCAAAAATAGCTCTTTAAGTCCTCTGTGAATTAGTAGAAATAATGTGACCAAGTATATGTCTTCTCATTTTGTAAACCTATAACGGTGATGCAGTGTCAGACCACCCATTTGCTCTATCACCAAGTCCAGTTTCTTTTGACACAGCAGGTAACATCTGTGAATATAATTGGTTGGGGAAACAGATAAAGGCAAACTTTTGATTTACAGATATTATTTGAATGTTTTAAAAATAAGAGTATATTCATTTATCACTGACATAATTAAAGAAAAAAATTTAAAACCCAACTTTCAGTTGATTCCTGTTTGCCTGATCTGGCCCTTGCTTGCCTCTAGCCTCAACCAACACTTTCAACCCCTCTAACTCTGCTTTTTATCCACAGTGGCTTCCTGTTCCTTCAACAATCGATTCCTCCACCGCCTCCTAGTTTTAAAACTTCATATATGCTCTTCCCTCTGGAAGCTTTTTCTTCTCCCTAGCACCCACACTTCCCCCAGCTCTTCTTCATCCCTCAAAGACACCACTTCTCTGGGAAAACCTTCCTAGGCCACTAATAGAGGTCAGACCCCTGTTATAGCTCCCTTCACTTATGACAGATTATAGCTATACATCTATGTGTGTGATTATTTGATAAATGAGTGTCTTTCCCATAGGACACTAAGTTGCACAAAAAACATATTTTATTCACTGTCATGTCTTCCAACTCTAGCACAGTACCCGAGCATATGATAGATTTTCAGTAAACAATTGATGAATTTATAGTTGACTGGATTCATTCTCATTTGTGATGCCAACCTAGACATGGGAGGGATAAAAAACATTCCTAAATTAGCTCCCCTCCCATGGGGCTTGAGGAGGAACTTGCCTTGGATGTTTGGTGGCTACTGTGCCACCTCCAATGCTGTTTGAGTCCCAGTAAGGGCACATACCTAGGTTGCATGTTCAATCCTTAGTCTGGAGGGATGCATACGGAAAGCAACCAATAAATCTCTCTCTCTCTCTCTCTCTCTTTCTCTCTCTCTCTCTCTGTCTGTCTCTCTCTCCCTCTCTCTCTCTCCATACCCTGGGGTGAGAATAAAAAAATTTTAATGCATTAGCAAGGTGGTCATTATAGGCGACAGGGGAGTCCATTTGGCTGGAACTTCTGGGAAGTATAAAGAATACCTCCTAGAATTATCTGTCAAAGGACAGAGACTAGGGCACATATCTGCAGGCTCCCATCCCCCCCGCCCTTGGTTAAGAGTAAGCCCTTGGACATTAGCTCCTCTGCACTCCCAGGCTGCACAACTTCTCAAGCATCAACCTGAGTGCCACCCACAGACATTCAACGTGATGATAATGGGAGCAGCAGTGAACAAGTGGCTCTGATTTGTAATTGCAACCCAACCACCAGGAAGGCAACTTCTAGGACAGCACATTTCATACAATAATCAGCAATTCCGAATAGGAAATGCAGGCACTAGACGAAGACACTCTTTGTCTGTGATGATGATCATGGCTTTGCTCAAATTGACAATTTAAGTTGACAGTACTGATAACTCCAGAGCAGGCTGCCCTGTATTTCTTTCCAAGATACATTGATTTCAGTTCTCCCATGAGCCTCTTGACTTCTTTTTCCTCCCCTATCAAAGAGAGTGACAAGTCACAGTGTGCCAGTGAATAAGGTCAAGAAGAAGAAAGAGAGGCTATTTCCTGCCAAACTTCATATCCTTCACGTGCAATTGCAAGCTGTTGGATGACAGCTACTGCCACAATGAGTGCAAGCACACAGCCGAGCTTTAAGAATTACACAACTTGCAATGTGGTTGAACATCTATAGCTCACATCTCCCCTGCCTCTCTTAACCTCCCCACACTCCACTGCCCCCTTCACTGACTGATGGCAAAGGCAGCTGAACTATCAGATTCTCAGATTTAAAGATTGACTACTGACACTTTCCAATCTGTGGCTGAGCTAGCCACCACCAGTCACTGCAATCACCACTCTCATGTTCCGTCTCACCTCCCCCCAAAACTCCCTACCTCCCCCCAAAACTCCTCTAACCCCCATGAGACCATGGATCCTTTAGAAAAGCAGGCTCTAACCTCTTTGTGTTTGCAAACACTTCTGGAGATCTCTATCTCATTCTCTTGTGTTACTCATTTGACAAGTATTAAAAATCACAAACTCATCTTTTCCCTCGGGTGATTAATGCACTTCCGTTTTTCTGTAAGCACAAAGGACTCTTCCTTCAGGCCACAACATTTGATAAAGAAATAAATCTTTGACATTATTAATTCCCTGGGCTGAGGGTTTGTTTAATAACTATTCTGTCAGTGATGGATCTGAAGAGGCAGGGTATGTGCCTGTGTGTGTGCGTGAGAGAGAGAAAGGGAAGGAGGGAGAGGTGATGGGAGAAGTGTGGGGCAGAAAAGGGAGGATAATTTGATTGTGGCCTAGAGATTAGGCCTACTGACATTACAAAGCACCTCTTTATCCAGAACTGGGCACCAGTGTGACAAATCATGGCTTTCTGTCCCTCTCCACCTCACTATCTGATTAGGTCCAAGCCAGCCAATCACAGCACACGATTTGGAAAACATTTCCTCCTTGACATTCAGGGAAACAATCTCTGGTTGAAAAAAAAACACCCAACACATTATAAAATAATGGAAAAGCATCAATCAGCTGGGAATGTGCATCTACTGGTTGGAGGCAAGTGATGTTTTTATTTAAATGGGACTGAAGGCAGGGAGGTTTGATTTTTTTCACAAAGATACCAAAGCAGAGCGGGGGAATATTTGCATATAGGCTCTTGTCTTTTCCTTCTACATAGTAGGTTTATACAGCTAGATGGGCAACAGATAGTCATCTGTAAGGCATTACATGGTGACCAGTCAATTACTTGTCTAATTGGGTGTAATTCAAATAGAAATTCAAAAGTAATTTCAATGCACGTATACACACACACACACACACACACACACACACACCTTCCTCAGATGAAGTAGTTAAATTGCAGAAAAGGAAATAGTTGCCCTTTTGGAATGAGCCTCATTCAGGGTTTCAGCAATCGGCTGCCTGCTTTCTTACCAGAGAGGCAGCAGACCTGGTGTGGGAGCCGGGGATAGACTCTTCCAAGACCCAGACCTGCTCAGCGAGTCCCTGAAACATTGATCAGCCCATCCCTCCCCTCACCGCCCCCCCGCCCCCATCATGGCATAACCTTCTACCCTCCTGCTGTCCCCAAAGATAGACGTGTTTGTATGACTCATAGGTCCGCGAACTCAATCCAGATGGTACATAACTCACTGAATGAATGAGATGTGTCATTTCAGGCTATAAAAATAATTCACTGCCTCCCCTTTTCCTAAAGGGGCCTCGGGACCTGGTGCTTTCACCTCTGCCCCCTGCAGCTGCAGCCCCACAGCCTCTGCAAAGTCCCAGCAGCCCCAGCGGTGCCTGTGCTGAGAACCAAGGGCTTATGCCGCTCTGAATGACAAGTGCTTCCTCCTGGATTTTGAAAAGAAAAACTTAAAAATATATGCAATTATATCTATAAATATATAAATTATAAATACATCAATATACATATTTCCTATCTGAGATATCCCCAAATACTTACAGGGACCGTTTTTTTCTCTCATGTATTAATAATAAAATGCAAATATGCTACAGTTTTTCTTTTCCTTTCTTAGTTAAAGGACAGAAACTTCCACAATAGAATATATGGCTTACCTATTCACCTGAACTGCTTCTGGGAGAAATAGTGCAGGAAGCTAAATTCATTATCAGTTGCTTTTCCCTCTGTCTTTCTCACTTTTTATCCTGCTAGCTCCTTACACCCAACCCAGGTTCACCATTGCACACATATACATATACTCCCACTGGCAAACACACAATTTATCTCACCAGTTCAAATCACCCATTCCCGCTTTCATAAAATGGCCCCTGTAATTACCTCACTGAGGTCTGCCCTCCCTCCCAGCACACCACAGATAAGCAGCCTTTATTTAATTCCTTTCACCCTCCCAAAGTCAATTCAATCATCTCATTGGTTATTTCTGCTTTCAACCCCACCCTCATGACCAGAAATGGTTAGTTCTCTTTCCCACTCCCTGAAACCCATCAAGACTGCACCTCCGATATTCTAGTTTGAGTTAAGTTTCCCCCTCAGTATCTACCCTCAATATTTCTTCACTCCTCAATTTTTCAGACAAAATATTTTTTATTATTTTTAAAATTGCTTATTTTTCTCTGCCAGGTTCTAAGCTTCACTAAAGGCAAGACTGGTGTCTGCAATTATACTGAATACCACACACACACACACACACACACACACATGCACACTCCATCCAAAAATGTTTCATTGCGTGTGGCCAGTGCTTTGCAAAATTTTGCTAGTAAATCTTAGCAATTTTAAGTCCTAGGAGAGAACCCTGAAAGAAGACATTTGGAGACTTTGAAATCAGACCAAAAAAAGAGAGGGCATTAGCACTTGGCAAGTTTCCTTACCAATCTAATGCTTGGTATTCTTGCATGTTAAATGATGATAATAAGGCCTTCATTGGGTGAATGTGGGAACTGATAGGACAGAGTGTATAAGAGGGGGCAGAATGGCTGGCACATGGTCAGCAGAAGTCACATCGTATTGGTTTCTTTGTCCTCACGGGTCAGCCTTGCTACTGGCTCCAGACTCACTTCAGAGATGACTGGGGTGTGTAGCCTTGGGACTCACTCCATGGCCCATGCCTCCCACATTTCCCATTTTCAGCATGACTATCTGATCACGTTCTCCCATCTCCCACTCTTCCTTGCTTTCCTTCCTAATGTTGCCTTTGAAAAGCAATCATACAACACAATCTCTCCTTTCCAAGGCACACAGGAAAAATTAAATATTTGAAAACCCTTCATTCATGACATCACTCTCTCCAAAGGGGATCAAGCAAGCTGTCCGGGGCTGCCGCAGGAGCACCTGTGCCTGGTAACCATCTCCCTAGCAACAGGCTTCCCGATGGCCAATTGACGTTCCTTTTGAAGCTCTAACAGTTTCCAAAGCATGTCTGCTTCTCCCACTTTGATTAATCAACATCACCTCCTTCAGTGTGTGTTTAAGTGAAATAATGGATTGCTGCTCAACTAAAGTTGAATGGCAGAGGGTTTTGATGAATTTCAGGAAGAAAAGGCCAAAAAATATCTGCGATGCCTTGAAAAGGAAAAACCTAAAAACCTCTCTTTCTTTGTTGCCTGCATTCTTGTAAACAATGATGTTCATAAAAGTAATCTTTCAAATCAAGAACAATTGCCCCATCTCACCAAGGCTTTGGGGGTAGTCCAGGGGTTCCAGCTTTATTTTTTCTGCTTTGAATACTTGAAATCCCACAGATACTTGTCTCATAAGGGTAACACTTATCACAGTGGTCGATGTCATCTCCCAGGGATTCTTAGAACTCAGTGTTTAGAGAGTCTGACAACTCTTTTGGAGTGTGCCTTTTGTTTCCTGGCAGGAAACATTAAAGTGTGTTTTTGAAGATACATTTTTTCAGGGAAAGTTTTGTGTGTGTGTGTGTGTGTGTGTGTGTGTGTGTGTTTTCTCTCTCTCTCCCTGGGAATCTTTTCCCCAAGGCTTAGAAAGTTCTTATATTTCTATGACACCAGAAATTTGTCTGTGTCTCCTCTTTGCCCTTTTGTGTTGGGACCAGAATTCTTGATTTGTCCTAATCTGCCTCGGGGTTTCATCCCCAATTGATTAAGATCTTTAAAGCAGAGGTTCGCCATTAAAATGGATCACCTATTAGCTTGCGACTTTCTCCTTTAAATCCCTAAATCAGTGGTTCTCCACCTTGGCTGCACATTAGAATCACCTGGGAATCTTTTTAAAATCCTGGACCGCAAAGGCCCAGAAATCAGGATTTTAAAAAGATTCCCAGGTGATTCTAATGTGCAGCCAAGGTTGAGAACCACTTCCTTAAATGCTTTTGAAAAGGTGAACTAAGAAAGTGGAATCAGCTCTGTCATGTATCCAGGTCTAAGTACTTAAATGGTAATTCGTGACTTTTTAAGTCAAAATGGGTTATTCACTGCCTGCCACGGGAGAATACAAAAGAAGCCAGGAGCTTCATTTCATATGTTATTATCATGTGCTGACAATCCATTTGCCCCTGTCTTGCGTGCAGTCATTTTAAAGATGACTCACAGAATGAATTAACACTGATTTTTTTTTTCTCTGGGCTTTAGGAAGGATACTAAATGGGGGCAGCTTTTTTTTTAACAAGCAGGTCTTTCAGGGATTCCTCAGAGTCCCCACAAGGTGGCACACCAGCACAACATGAAAAAGGAATGATGTCCCAGGGAGCCAGCTCCCAGCCTCTGTTAATGCCTTGATTTTCCACTTACAAGCAAGAAAATGCCATGGAAACTTTTGTTTTCCTCTTCGAGGGAAGGAGGAGGGAAGGGGATGGAGGTGGCACACAGCCCCCTTCCGCTGTGTGTTTCACGCTGCCTATAGCCACATCGGGACATTGTACATCATGCATAGTCGGAATCCAGCATTTTCTGATCTTACCCACAGCCCCATTCTAAGCAAAAAGGAACCAGCATGTTGTATTGAGCTCGAAAACATCCAAAGTCACAAGTAAGGGGAATGAAGAAAATCATTTGAGCAGAGGGGGAAACATCAGCGGGTTCATTTGGACAGCAGGAACTGGGCAAAGTAACTAGAATTTACCAGGTGGCTGGTTCCAGGTGCCAAAGGGTCCTTACCTGGAACTTGTCCTGCTTCTCATGCAGAGACAGGAAAGGACTTCACAGTTTTACCTTAAAACCTCATCTGTGCTCACAGCCCCTTCCACTGACCCCCGCCCCCAACATAATGCCCTTTTCGTATTATTCCCCTGTGATCTGGGCAATTGCTGGCCATTCCACAGGAGCTGCTGAGCAGAGGCAGGCATTGCTCCCTTCTGAATGAACTCACGTCCTGGCGGCTGTGTCCAGCCGAGTCCAGTGCCTCTATCTGTCCACCTCACGCATTCCTGGGTGCAGGGAAGTCCACACAAAGTACCTTTAGACCATGTGCACCGGGGTCTGCCTAATCTCGTTAGATTTCTCATTTCCAGCGCAATCCCATCATGGCGCTGTGCACCGGTGCCCCAGATTAGTGGCTTGTCAGGACGGTGCCCCACTAATGAGTTAATCCAAATAATGCTCAAATCCCAAATCAGATTGAAGACGATCCAGTCTGGCTAGAATTAGAGAGTGAGACACGCTGGCTGGAGGAACAAGTGCTCATTCTCTTTGTTTTGCCTCAGAATGAAATAGGTGGAGCGCTGTCAAACTCCAGAGACGGTTTTCCTGTGCAGGACATTAACCTCCATGACACAATTGGGAATAATAAACAGAAAAGAGTACATCTGTATGGATTGGTATAAATTTCCCTTAGAGGGTCAGAAAACACACATACACACACATATGCAGGCTTAATATATTCAGCAGATCTATGTCCTTCACAGCTTCTAGTTTTCCTGCCTTTCCTGTGAGGTTGGCCTCAAGACCTTGCAGATTTTGCATCTGATGTATTTCAGTGGCGACCTTAGGATGTAGGGTTAGGCCAAAAAAAAATTGTTTTAAAGCTTATTTGTTTCCTTATTTTCCCTCAGGGTAAAGCTGGGCTCCAGAAATCCCAAAATGTAGACTAGCAAAGTTCAGGTCAGGCCCTTAACAAAGGAGCTAGGAAAACAGAATGCAGTCAGGGTCATTGTGGTTTCAGGTGTTCTTGAAAATAAAGCCATGGCTTAAAAAGTGGATGCTTAAATTGGTTTCTTATTTCTGCAATTTTCTAGTCTCTTTGAGAATGAAAGAAATGGTTTCTGCTGGCCAAAGGCAGATTTTAGGATGACCAGCCAGTGGGCCAGCGCAGAGCAGTGGAATAGCTGTGGTCCATTCTCCCCCAGCACAGCAGCTCGGGCCCTCATCGGGGCAGAGCTAGTCTTTGACCTTGTTGCTGGATGAAGCCCAAAGAACAGAGTTTGACTCTTAAGAGTCAAGTTCGGGTAGCTCCTCAGAGTACATACATGGACCATTCTGTACTCTGACTTTTATGTTGGTCCTCACCTCAGTGCTTTCTATGCCCCAGGGTCTACAGAAAAAAATTTTTGTTTAATGAAGTACTGATAGAGTGCTGCAGGTTTAACCCATCTCTCCTCACTTTGCATTTCCCTTTGATAGTCTGTGTTTAGTTTTATATTCAGAGGATCTGAAAGAGGCCAGATTCAAAAAGTTATGTATGATTTCATTTATATAAATTTTTAGAAAAGGCAAAATCATAATAACTGAAATCCAGATCAATGGTTGTTTGGGGAGTGGGGAGAGGGACTGACAGCAGAGAGTCAAGAGGGGACTTTTTGGGTGGATGGAAATATTCTGAACATTATTGTGGTGCTAATTACACAGAGGTATACACTTATCAAAACTCACAAAATTTTACTTTTAGTATAGGTCAATTTTATCGCACATAGATTACACTTCAATTACAAAATTTTTTAAAAATTCTTTGGGGATGAAGAAGTTTTTAAATTTTGTAAAACTGCCATAAAAGCAAACACAACAGCCAGTGTGAGCTATTTTGTAATTTGCATCTGTTTTTGCCGATATCCCATTAGCTTCAGGGCTACAATAAGATCTGAAGAAAATCAGAATGATGTTAAGTAGGTAGATATAAGCAAGTAGGTATAGGTAATAATACCACCGTATTTTCTCAGGCCTCTGCAGCCTTCCTGAGTTTCTTATTTTTTTAAAGATTTTTAAATGACTTTTAGAGAGAGAGGAAGGGAGAAGAAGAGAGAGAAGCATCAGTGTGAGAGCAATACATCCATCACTTGTCTCCTGCACACCCCGTACCGACAATCAAGCCCCAAAACCCTGGCAGGTGCGCTGACCAGGAACTAAACGGGCAACCTTTTGGTGTATAGGACAACACCCAACCAACTGAGCCACACCAGCCAGGACCCTGAGGCATAGGGAATGTGAACCTGCTCATATTAACTTGCTAGAAGTTGGCCAGTGGATGACCTAAGCTGCTTGTTAACCGCACCTATGGCAATCAGCTCTCCATCCTCTCCCCTTGCCCTACCTGGACACTAATAACAGCAGTCACCACAGCCTGCCTCCTCGGCTTGGCCCAGGGACAGGGTGCAAATCGATGATCATTTTTCTTGGCGAATTATGACACAGGCACATCGACTCACCCTGGAAGAAAGCAGCCCCTGCCAATATTGTAAAGCAGCCAGGAGAGAGATGCGAGGCCTGCTCGGGCCTCTCTGCCTCCCTGCTGACTCTCATTACCCAGTCGGAATTTTACAATCCTCCCTTCCCACTGCCCCCCCTCCCCACTGCCGCACCCCTCCTCCCCAAATTGGATCCGAGGACGCTGCGCTCGGCAGACTGGCTGCTTCTTTTGTGTGCCCACTGCTGCGGAGTGGATTGGGCTCCTAATGAGCTTTGACACTAATGGAACTGTGAGACGGTGTGATTGTGGATTCTCCCCCCATGCAGCGTGGACCTGGCAGGAAGTGAGCCCAGACTCTGCACCCTTTCACCCTCCAAAGAATTCTATGGAAACCATCCTCCACAGCCAGCTGGGGCCCTCCTCCCCCTTCACCCCCCCTCGGTTCAGTTTCCTCTCCCCTCCATCATCCTGCAGGTGGCTGAGAAGAAGGTTTTATGGCCTGATGCGTGGTGGGTTGGTTGACAGCGCCGGGGACCGTCTCTAATTCAAGGAGGCCGTAGAGCATAGAGGTGAGATTGGAAAGGGGAACTGGGGCCCATAAAAACAAAGACTTGCCCCACTTGCGTTTAAAAAGCGATCCGAGGAGGAAGGGGACCAGGGACTGCACGGTTGTTTTCTATTAGATGCTTAACAACGTGTGTAAGTGGAGGCGATTTAAGAAAAAAACAACAACATGTGCTTCTGTAATTTCCACGTTGTGTGTGGTACAGGTGTAAGAGACTGCAGCTAACTATTGAACTGTGAGCTAATTATAGGAAGAAACAGATGTTGTCCTCTAACGAGGAGACGGAGGCGCAAGATCCTGCCTGGCGAGGAAGCCGGAGGAAGCCTGTTGCAGGGCTTCGCGGTGCTGGCTGATTCCTCTCGAAATATTCCCTGCCACACACGGTCACGGCCCGTTCTCACATCCGCTCCAGCAGGTGATAAGTAATTTTCACCTCCCTGTGTCTGGGGAGAGGACTAGGTCCCCATTTTATTAACCTCTATGCTTCTCTCAGTTTCCCAGAAGTGAATCATTCCTTGCCCCCAGCTGTGTACTGGCGGGAGGGGTGCCCCTTTGATTTCTCTCAGTTTATTCCCAGTGTGCTGGGTTTCCAGAACAATCAGATATTCCCCGAGCTGTCAACTATTTATCAGGCGATGGAGTTCCTTTCCTAGACCACAGTTTCTGTGTCTTGGTGTTACAGTCTTCTCCCCAAAGCCCCTTACAGGTGACTACACTTCTCTTCAGCGTCATGGGATGCCGGACCCAGAGGGTGTGTTGGTGAGTATAAATGCGACTTCCCAGTTAGATGTCATTCCGCACAAACAGGGCAAGTGTGCGCCTAAGATGGTATTTTTAAAAGTGCTTATCACTGACTTTCACGTAGACCGAAGTATTCAGAATGCGGTCAACCTCCATACCTTGCCAGGAGGGAAAGAGTTGACGTCCAAGTTCGCCGAAGAGGTAGGTTCTCTGTTTCATTCCTCAAAGCTAAACGTGCTCCTTTTTGGCCACATGACGAGTAGGCAATTTAAAGTGACCGTCCCCTCAGGCCACCCCGGAGGATAAAGTATTATTTACTGTGCCATCGAATGAAAAACAAGGGCTCGCTATAGCAACCGCCCTAACAAGAGGCACTATTCACAGGCCGCCTCGCCCGCCAGGGGCGGGCCCACGGAGCACCTTTCTCAGAGCGCTTGTGGGGCAGCGGGTGGCACATGCATCCTTTATGGCTTGTCCCATCAAAGGGCTCTGGGCAGACGGGATTGCTTTCGGAAGGGACAGGGAGTGCCCACAGCTATGTCTTTCTGTGCTTGAGGATTAGTGGAAATTTAATTGAAAATAAATCACAGAGCCACTGTAGTGGCCACTGAAAGGAAGAACAAAGGGTTCTTCATGCAGCCGGCCCACCACATGGCGGCCGAGGGAGGCTGCTGCCGGCCTCATGTGCTGGCTCTCATGCAGCAGCCCCGGCCTGGGGATAATCACCCATCCTGTCGCGCCGTCTGTGACCCACATGTCCCTTGAAGAGCCAGGGAGGCGTCTGCCCCCCGGGCCGGGAAGGGTGTGCTTCATTTGTGTGCTGGTGCATGTGTCCACTTAAGGTCAATGTCTGTTCCCTCTAGCCTAGTAAGTAACCTTTTCTTATGTCTTCCCCCTATATTTTCTATCTGCCCCCCCCTTTACTTTCTAGAGCCTTCTTTGGCCCACCTACTATCTCTAAAATCGTTCTTTCACTGCCTTTTCAAAACCTCTGGGGAAATAATCTCTCTCCCTATGAATTTTCAAGACAGATATTAATTACAACACACTGTAGGCGAAGATTAGGTAAGAATAAAGGTCTGAGAGGACTTTATCCTCCCAAAGACAATGACCCAAAGTCTCTGGCTAATCTGAGCGGCCCCCTTAAAGCTTCCTAGGTATGAGAGAGGCGCATTTTCTCTTTCTGCTGTGTTTCATCCCTTTCTATCCCCAAATAATAGCTTCAGGTGTATTCTGCCACGGACGCCGCCAGCTCTGAGGCTCCATGTGAAGGTGACATTTGTCTAAGGGTCCCTTTCCCTCCTGCTTTCTGCTTTAGAATGGCAAATGTTATCCCTCAGGGATGTCACTGCTCCTGACTGCAGCTAGAAGTCAAAGCATCTTCCAGCTGGTGACATCTGGGGGCTCGAAAGGCCAGGTCCTCAGTTTGTGTATAATGCTGTTCGCTGCCCTGATTCAGAGTGGCAACATCCTAGGTATTGCTGCTTCATGAATATTATGCTCAACAGTTTAAATCCAGGCCTTCTAGTGGTTTTACTCCCTACAGCTTCCACTCCATTCAGAGGCTGTCAATCCCAGCAGAGTGTTTTGCATATATCCAGTGTTAAATAAATGTTTGCTTGAATGAATGAATGATGGAATGAATGAATGAAAGGGTTGTTCTGCATTGGAAAATAGCAATTTGGTGTAACCTATTTGCAGATGAAAGGACACAGCTTAAAGTATAACTTCCTAAAGTGCCAACTAACTCCTTCCAGGAGGTTTTACTAGTATATAAAGGAGACTTTGATTTACCGTCTACTTTAAAATATTTCAGTAGTGGGCAAATGAGCAAAAGTAGCACAGTAAAGCCTTCCTGATTTTGACAATCTTCCTTTGGGAGGGGAAGACAGATTCTTGGTTCATAGCTCCAGAACCCAAAGTGCTGTGGTCAACAGAAGTTTTTCATAACTTATCTGGCAAGAGACCTGACCTGGCACCAGGCTAGTGAAGGCCTCCCTCCAAGTGCGGCTATTCCCGGGCACTTCTGCAGAAATCTTCGTGTCTGATCGCAGGGAGCTCCAGATGTCCCTGGCCTGTTAGGTGATAGATGGCATATTCACCACATTATTGTCTTTCCAAAATCTGAAAAATCCTGAATTTCAACATAGATGGCCTCAAGGAGTTCAGCAAAAGAATCGGGGATCTATTTTAACAAAATGCTCTCTTAAATCCAGGTTTATTCAGTAACTCGAACAGGTTGCCTCCAGACAAGGCATTCAGAGGTCTTAAATATTGTTTAGAAAACATCTCGGTGCTGAGGGCTCTCCAACATTTTCCTCTTCGAGCCTGGTTTCCTCACACAATGAGCAGACCCTGAGCAGAGACCAGGAAGCCAGCCTTCTTGTGTGGGGAAGACCTCAGGGAGGGCGGCTACCCTCTTGCCCACCAGGAGCTCAGTCTCCTGAATAATTTTGTAACAAGTGGCATAAAAATTCCGGACAAGGGGCTTTAAAACATGCCTTCATTGTAGAGCCTTTGGAAGCTCTCTTTGCTTCTTTTAATTCTTTCTCCATTAAGACTTGCAAAAAAAAAAAAATCACAAAGTGATTTCTTCCTTGCAACCACACTAACTGATACAGAATTTTAAAGTCCAGGACATTTTCAATCACAGTGAGGACTTGTCCGGTGCCTCTATGACATGGTGTCTTCTGTGGACAGATAGCTCCCTGGTCACTCGGCACTCCAACTGGGGACGCAGAAACTGGGGCAGGTGTGGGTCAAAGAAACCTTGAAATCCCAGCTGAAGATACAGGCTCTGGCAGCACGCGGTTCTGCCTCTAAGAGCCACAGTCACTCCTGAGTGTTAAATGGGTTTGAAAAACTCAACCCCCAGCACCAAATCCCAAGTCGCTCTTTCCAACATGATTGGGAAAACAAATGGGCGAGGCCTGCCAGGTGGGAGTGGGGGGAGCCCGGCTCACTCAGCATGTGTGGGGCGGAAGCCTGGCCTTCCGAGCCCAACTTATTAATGGTTCTGTTAATGCAAAAGCTGTATAGTTCACTGTATCAATAAAAACGGATGTTAAGCAAATGATGTGTCTGACAGGTGAGTGCCAAACACTACAGGCTGGGCTACATCTTCTGGGAAGCCAGGTGGCGCCACGGAGCTCACACGTTCAAAGCTTGTGGACAAAGGTGACTTCGGTGCTCCTGTTAGTCGGTGAT
Organism: Myotis davidii; assembly: GCF_000327345.1. Taxonomy (NCBI): domain Eukaryota; kingdom Metazoa; phylum Chordata; class Mammalia; order Chiroptera; family Vespertilionidae; genus Myotis; species Myotis davidii. The sequence continues at coordinate 1,006,329 of NW_006287548.1, forward strand.
GGAAGAGCTTTGCCACATGGTTAGATAGTTCGCTGCGCTGGGATTCCACGATCTTTTGAGGATATGCCTCTGCCAGCGTGTGTTCTGTGCCCTTTCTCTGTAGCAGTAAAAAGGCCCCCAGAACCTGCAGAGCAGGGAACAAAGGACCAAGTGCTCATCTGAACCTTGGCCTAGGGGACACATTTGGATCTCCCCAGTGTGCCCCCGGGAGTCTTTGTTCGTGGGAATTTGGGTCCAGTCGTGGGATCCATGCAGGCTGCTGGCAAGCATATCTCCAGGGGACACCTTCAATTTCAAGAAAAATAACACCTCCTCCCACAGAGGTGAGAGGTGCTGCTCGCAGCCCGGGGAGGGAAGGCGGCTGGGCTGGCGGAGTCAGCCCCACAGAAGGCAAACACTGCGCTGGCACTGGGGTGATGACTTCTGTGGGAAATGACCTGAAGAATTCCAGTAATGATATTCCACGCAGGAATCTGGGAAGGCCCGCCAGCACCTCTCCATTTTAGAGTCTGAGCTCACGGCAAACAAACTCCATCGAGCATCAAGTGGAGTATTTCCAAGCGCTTTGACATGGCTTTAAACAAAGAAGAGCTGTCCCTGCCTCTGACTCCCATCATTTGCCTCAGGTCTCGGGAAAGGGGACAGACAGACTATTCTCCTTTGTCGCTGCTGTCACAGTATTGGATTTCCGACCAGCCAGAGGTCACGCCGGTGACTCTGCAGGTGGTAGTCAGTGAAGATTCCCAATTCTCAAAGCTTTGGAGGGAAAAGGATTTGGACTGAACTGGGTTTGGTTTTGTTTCCCAGGAAGGTGGCAATCCAGAATTCTGCTGTAAAATAAACATTGTGACCCAAACCAACCACCATGGAATAATAACCCTTCCCTCAGTTTTCTGCATCCTACTTTCTTAATTGGATGGGCGGGAGAGCAAATTTTCACATGGCACAAGTAAGTGGGCACCGGCTGCATAAATCCCACGCTTGCCATCCTTGGCAGGGATGGGCACTGCCATTATGCTTCTAAATGTCAGCTGAGGTAGAAACCGATTCCAGGCCTGAGAGGCGCCAGCCACCTGCTCTCTGGGCTCCAAGACTTGCTCCTGCGGGCCAGTCGCCCATACACAACCCTTTCTTGACTCACGCTGGTCCTCTGCACCCAGAGCAGCTCAGAATCCTATGTATGTCCATGTTCCCCTCCATTCTCAACACCCACGTTTCTCTCCCACAATTTCGTCTTCTGCTTGGAGGCTGAGTTGGGCATCTGTGCTTCCATTTGGTACCTAAATTCTCAAAATCTCCGACATGCTCCCATGCTGTCCGTCCCTTCTGCTGAAGCCTGCGACCTTTCAAAGTAGTTCGGCAGTAGCAACTTTGAGGACTGCCTTCCTTACAAGAAAATTTTTTTAATCTGGATGATTAGCTAATCTGGTTGAGCTGCCTCATGAAGATGAAGCAATGGGACTAATTTAATTGACACCTCTTCGGGGTTATTTGCATTTCTTTCAGTCACAAGTCACTTTGATAAATGGTTTTCTCCACTGTCTCTAAATTGAATTTAGGTGCACTTATATCTAAAATCCCATGAATCCAGCAATTTAAATATAGTTACCAGTATTGTGGCACCCAGAGCTTTTCTTGTGGAGTATGGATTCTTTGTGATCACTTAAGCCCCCAAATCCATCAAGTTAGAAGCTAAGGCAACAATAACTAACATATATTGAGCATTCCCAATATGCCAGAGATCAATTGTTTAAGAGTATCCCCCTCATATTTAGGACGGTCTATTAGGTAGGCAATATTATTATCACTATTCTATGAATGGAGCCACTGAAAAACGAGGTCACAGAGAGGTTAACTAACTTATTAAGTTTCACATAGCTGTATCGTTATCATAGTAACATTCATATAGCATTTACTCTGAGCCAGACACTGTTCTAAGTGCTATAAAGTACTTAGCGTATATAAATATGTTAACTCATTCATTTTCACAACAATCCTGGAGGTAGATAGTATTATTATCTCATTTTACAGATGAGAAAATGGAGGTACAGAGAAGTTGTTCACATGCCCAAGGTAATACAGCTAGTAAGTGGGAGGGTTGGGATTTGAACCTAGACAGTCTAGTTCCAAATGCTAGACTCTGAATCAGGTTGCTAAATTGCTTCTCACATAGTCTTTAATATTGTTACTTTAGTCTTTATTTTCCTTAATAAATGCTTCATAGTGTTATTTGTAGGATTGAATAATATATTCTATGTGAAGAATTTAGCACAGTGCTCGGCTCACAGTAATACCATGGTAAATATTATAACTATATTATATATTAAGTATAATTAGTTGTAATAATATCCAGGCTGCATGACTTTTTCCCAGTAGGAAACCGAATGAGAAGGACACATTTTTACCTTCTTTAAAGCAATTATGCAAGAGTGCCCAGGTATTGATAGTTAAGAAACTTTTTTGAGGAGCGATGTTGATAAGCTATTATTTGCCACCCTTCCTACGGCCATGAAGCATTGCAACTGTTTCTCTCCTTTGGGACGCTCATTCATGGTAAGCCTCGGAGCCAAAGAGCCAAGGGAAAAAGAATGAGGAAGTTCTATGATTTTAAGTAGGAAAAAGGGTTAAAACAAAATCTCTGAAATACAGATGAAAATCCCACCTTAACTAGTTCAGCGGCTCTAACGAGATAGCAAACATGAAGACCCTTTGGAAAAGGTGCGCCCTAATCACAGCAGTATCGCCACTATGAGGAGGGGGAATCCCAGGCTTACACAAGTCGCAGACTCTGGGCATGGCAAGCTACGTCGGAAGCCTCAGACACAGAGTGAGAAGCTGCCAGGAAAAGGGAGCAGTTTGGGAGAGGGAAGAGGAGAAGCTGTGGTTTTGGAAACCAAAAGGGAAAATCCGAAAGGGAAAATCCGTGGAATAACAATAGTAGGAAGAGTGGCTGCTGCGTAGGGAGCAGGCACCAAGAGCAGCCCTGGCGTTAAGGTCAGCACTCCCTTCGGCACAGCTGCAGACGGGCTGCCCTGAGATGGCCCTGCCGCCAGGTCAGCCTTCCCCTGGGAGGAACAGTATCCAGTGGTAAATCCCTTTGTGTGGAGAGCGGCTACAGTGTTTGGACAGGTTCAAGCCTCGGACTAATGAGAGGGCACAGTCCTCTCATGGTCACCTGCAAGGCACAGCTTGGAGGGCAGAGCCCTCCCAGCACAATTATAGCCAACAACTATGGTTGTGAGCTTGAACCTATGGTCCGAACACGTGGCCCCACGTGCCTGAGTGATGGGGGCTTGATAGAGTTCAGGTGCATGTAGTTGAGTAGGATCGAAACCCATGAGAATGTTGTAAACATCTTGACCACGCCCTTACTTTGCCTCGTGGATCCTTCCTTGGAGCCACTTCTAAGCAAACTGTGGAACACGTGACTTCAAGGAAGGATTCATGTGTTTAAAGGCCCAGAGGACCTAGAAAGGAGCCAAAAAACACCATGGAATGGCCCAAAGAGAGCCCATTCTGGGCAGCCTCAGCAACGGCCAAGGTCTTTTGACTTTTACCAGGAGTCTCAACTATGACAATCAAGGAGACATTATCCTTTGACACTCAGTGACATCGCAGAAAGGTGAGGCCTGTAAATGTGTATGTGACACCAGGGCTGGCCAGGCAGTTCAGCGGGACAAAGGATCTGCAGAAGGGGCTAATGCAAAGTCTTTTCAGTAACACCACCCACCAAAATGCCACTGGGGACAGTTCGCTCTAGCTGGTTCTCAGAGCCAAGTCTGCTGGGAGTGCTTGATCGGCCAGTACCTTTGTGTATTAGAGGGCTTGCAAATTGGCTCATTTGTTAAAATGGGAAAGTGTGATTTGGTATCCCTGCAACTAGTCAGATTAGCAAGTGAGAATGCTTCCTAATGATAAATTGTGCTAATTTAGGTATGTTGGTCCATTGAGATGTTACTCTGCATTTTACAACCAAGTCTGACAACAGGAGTCACTGAAGACAAGACGGTCCAATCATAATTTCAGGGAGTGTTTCTGCCAGGACTTCAAATAGGTCAGCAGTAACAGTTGTCTCAGATTTTCTTTTACTAAATAAAATTATTTTGGCAGGTTTATGTGTTCCTCGTGAATTTTTGGAAATCACTTCTAGCTTGTTTGGATAAACTGCTTTGGAAGGGCTCATTTGTATCAACACATGGATGGTATAAAAAAGAGGACACCGTTTATCACATACACTTTTCAAAGGAAACTTCCCCGACTTTCAGGAGAAACACATGCACATTGTAGAAGATACAGAAATTCATAAAAGCAGCAAGGTTAGTCATTGTTTGTTTGGTAGCAAAAACCCAGTTCACATCAACTGCAAAGGCTCTCATCAGGAGAAAACCCAGCTGGAGTGGATGGCTGGTGGCCGGCGTGGTGGGCTCCAGGAATTCCAGCAAAGTCTCCTGGGTGGTACTTCGTGGGAGGGGCAGGCAAAACAACTCCGCTGCACAGTCCACTACAAGTAGCCAGGAACAAAACAATAGTCCATATTTCCATCACTGTAAACAACCACCCTTGGTATTTTGGTATATTTTCTTCCTGTCTCTTTTTCATGCACATTTTACCTGATTCATATGTAAATTTCAAACTGAGCCAGCGATTACATCCTAGGAAGAGCAATGAAGACAGACATGCATTTTCATCAACTCCATCGTAGTGAGTGCACTGACCTACCCCCCACAGTCCTCACAGGGTAGTGTTCAGGAGGCCTTGGGTGCAGCGCCTGCTCCGACTCTACAGCTGCCATTCTTCGGTGACAGTACCACCCAAGAGAGCTTTCTGCAGTGACTGGAATGTTCTATATCCGCACTGTCTAGTACACTAACCACATGTGGCCTTTGGACATTTGAAATGTGGCTAGTGTAGCCCTGGCCAGTGTGGCTCAGCTGGTTGAACATTGTCCCATGCACCAAAAGGTCACCGGTTTGATTCCTGATCAGGGCACATGCCCAGGTCCTGAGCTTGATCCCCAGTAGGGGGAATGGAGGGGGGCAGCCAATCCATGGTTTTCTCTAGTTGATGTTTCTCTCTCTCCATCTCCCTTCCTCTTTCTCTCTAAATAAAAATCATTAAAAGCATATTTTTTTAAAAAAATGAAATGTGGCTCATGCCACTGAGGAAATAACGTTTTAATGTTATTTAATTTTGATGAACTTAAATGACCACATATGGCTAGTGGCTGCTGTAAGGGATCACAGGGTCTACACAATAAGTTACATGCGTAGAAGCCACAGCTTCAGGATAAATGCTTGTCAACCATACCCCTGCGGGATAACCACTGAAGGCTCAGCTCAGAGAAGTCTCATTAAAAGACACTTGAATAAACTTCAGTGGCGGCTGCTCTTTGTCCTCAAGAAAAGCCCTTCACTCTGTTCAGGGGGAAGCATTGTTCTTCCCGCTCACCCAGTGCCAATCCCAAGTGCTCGCCTTTCCCCTCACAGAGCAGACTTCTCAGAAAATTAGCAGCTTCCAGCCCTCTCCTGGTTTGCAACTTACAATATGGTGCGGAGGCTCAGGATGGCGAGCAGGAGTCCATCTGGATCCCAGACCGTGTCTGTGAATTCCCTCCGCTATAAAAAGTAGCTTTCTTCCACATTTTTCTTTTTTTGCTCGTGAAGGTTTGCAGTGTTTTGGCAACTTAAACACAGACCCTGTGTCTGTCGCGGTGGTATTTATTTTATCCGCTTCCGAGTTGTAAATACCCTAAGTGGGCAGCACGAGACTGGAGCCTTCAGGAGTGTCCAACACAAGGCTTCGGCAGTCCACACAGGAGCCAGTATGTTAGTCTGGAAAATACAATGGCAGAGCCAGTGTCGGAAGATCCATGATAATGCGAAATCTGTTGTGCGCCTTCTGTTCTAGATTTTAAGCTTTTAAGAGGCAGGCACCCATCTGTCGGCCGCCCAAGATGGGAGACTTGTTTGCAGGCCAGCAGGAGCCTGCCGGCAGGGCTCTCTGGCTCTGAGACCGTCCTTACCCAGCACCCGCCTGCCATGTCTCCCCCTGGATGCCTCTGCATGGCCAGCAGTGGGAGGGCAAAGAGCTGAGAGAATGTTCTTCCAAAGGGAGCAACCAAGATATTGAACAGGCTCTTTCCCCCGATATGCTTAGCCCCAATACGTTCCTCAAACGCAGCACCTTGATGTTTTAATGAGATGGGGTTTTTAGGATTTTTATTTTTTAGTCATATGTGAGGGGTATCTGGAGGGTGCCAGGTGCATGCTGTTTACCTGTGCACCGTGTCATGTTGCTCAGTTTGCCTGAATGCCACAGGGCTCTTCCAGGTGAACTCATGCTTGCTTTTGTGGGCATTCCTGCCAAGGGGGAACCAGACCACTCCATCCCTCTCAGTCCTTCGAAGCCTCATTCTTCATGTCGACAGTGGATGCAGTACACCACCTATCTCATTGCGGGAGTTGACAAGTTGCATCTGTGGATCAAACCGGCCCAACCTGACCAAACCCAGCCAGGCCAGCTTGTTTACTGTCCATGGCTGCTTTCGTAATACAGAGGCAGAGCCCAGCAGCTGGGACACAGACTGTGCGGCCTGTAAGACTGTATGGCCCTTCACAGGAAAAGTTTGCCGACCCTTGCTCGGGGGACTGAACAGTGCCTGGCACATAACTGTGCTCAGTGAATATTAGAGGCTAATATTATTGTTGTCAGACACTCTTCCATCTTGAGCCTTTGTCCTTTCTTGGTTGTTCCCCTAATTTCATTCCTTGATTCAAATTTATCTTTTTTGTTTTTTCTCTTCCTCTATCGGCAACTCACTCCCATGAGAACTTGTTAAATCTTGTTACAGGTTTCGCTTCAGATCAAAACTACCCGGCAACTCACTCCCATAAGAACTTGTTAAATCTTCTTGTTACAGGTTTCGCTTCAGATCAAAACTACCTTCTCAACCTGAATTCTCTGGCTCCAATGGAGTATGTCTGTCTTTCTAAGAGGGACTTGGGCTTTCCTCACCTCTGCTGGAGCCATTCCCTGTTAAGTCACCCCCTGCTTTGGCTGTACCTTCTCAAGGACATGACAGGGACACTCGTGTGTGGTTGTGAACACTGCACATGCACTACAGGCCATATGGGTGCCAGCCTCAGGCTCCTTGTTTGGTCCTGGTTTGATTTCTGCCTGACTTCTGGTCTGCTTTCTTGCTTTGAGTAGAAACCACCATATTGACTTTCTTCCTTAAAGTTACAGCCTCACTGAGCAAGTGCCATCTTTTCTTTCCCTTGTCACCACTCTGGTCTGCTTTGCTCTCCCAATTGGAGAGCCCTCTTAGAATAAAACACATCCAGCCTAAGTTTTACCCAAGTCAGCTTAAGTCATGGAGGGGAAAAGTCTACCAGAGGAGGGGGGATGGCAGCGGGAGCCCTTTCATTCACTCCTTAAGATCTCCCTTCTCCAGGTCACTGCCTCAATGATAATTCTTGGGCTTCAATTGTGTTCTTGATAAAAGACAGAGTGTCCCTTCCTGGGACTAGAATGGGGAGAGGAGGAAGTGGTAGCCAAGAGCAGTATTTAGATCTTACTTTTAAAATTCAACACTTGTCCTTCCCTATGTTCTATACACATGCATAATTCTCTATCCCACAGCCTCAAACCATTTCTGGAATGTGTCTCAGTTTAACAGACAAAGTGACATATTAATTCCAATTTCATAGTGTTGTCTATTCCATCCTCTATTGGTATTTCCTGCATCCTATCCTCAGAATTCAATTTACTTTTGCTTATTAACAATTTTTGGGGTATGGCAGAGATTTTGTACAGTGATGTTTCCTCAATAAAACCGAAGATGGTCTCACCCTTGCTAGTTACACAGGGGCAGGGTTTTTGAAAAAGAAGTGAACCTTCATACTTAAGATAAAGATGTTAAATTTGGAGCAGTTGTGCCCAACTGGTATATGAGGGGGGAGTTGTGAGGGGAAGAGATGATAGGGAATAACTTGGGGGACTTTTGCAAACTCTTTATAGCCACCAAAATTTCTAATGTACCTCAATTCTGATGTACTCTGTAAAGTAAAAGCCCCTTACAAACTAAGAAAAGGTATGGGCTAGGAATTAAGTCTGTGGAAAGCTTAAGTTTTGCTTGGGCAGCTCTGGGTTATCAGAGGGTCTGATTAAAATCTGATTAGTCACATTCTTTGGTCAGGAGACCCTGTTCCCTGCATACAAATAACAAAAAGAGACAGAGGGGTCACAGCCATATCACAAGCCTATTTGCCCCACCAAGGGAACCTTAAAACAATAATAACAACAGCAAAAATCTTTAAATTATGAAATCCAATTTGATTCACTTGCGTTAAAATTTGTTGAGTTTCAACTCAAACTTAGGCACAATTACACATACAGCGAAAGAAAGACATGTCTCATCCCTCAAGTAGTTTGCAAGTGGATTGAAAGCCATTTCCAGTAGGAGATTTTTCCTCCTCTCCTTTTTCTTACATCATGAAGAAAACTTTTAAAAAATATTCTAACAATATATATTAAAGTTAGTTTGCTCATGGAAAGCATATACGGTAGTTGGAAGCCATCTTTACTGAATTTTTACCAAAGGGACTTTCCCCTTTTAAGAACATTTAAAACCTGACCCCACACAATAAGAAAGTTGACCTAACCTAGCATTGGTCTTGGCTTATCCAAATCCAAATTAGGTCTATGCAAGATGTGGCCTATGTTCTCATCCTCCTAAATCCCCGAATAAGACAACTCCAGAAGTTTAATCAAGAACTGAAAGTCCAGCCAGTGTGACTGAGTTGGTTGGAACATCCATCCTGTGCACCAAAGGGTCGTGGGTTTGATCCCTGGTGGGGGTCCATACAAGAGGCAACCGATCAATGTTTTTCTCTCTCTCCTCTCCCTTGTTCTCTCTTTAAAAAATTAATAAAATTATATCCTTGGGTGAGGATTTGGGAGAAAAAAAATTGAAAACTGATCTTCAGACCACACAAATCCTAGAGTTATTTCTGTGTATTGCTACCTGTCCTCCCCCCGCCCCCCTCCCTTCTAGTAAGGTTGCAGGTACTTAAGATGGAGAATTGCATCTTTTTATTTTTTTGTGCACTCTCCTCTTCCTAAATCCTCCAAAATCGTAGCATATAATTCTTAGTAATCATAACACATATGAGAATATACTGTTTGCCAAGCACTGTGCTGAGTGGCTTATAGGCATAACTGAACTTATTCCTCACAATTAGATATGGAAATTGGGGCTTTACACGATCAATTAATTGCACCGAGGCATAAAGCTAAACAGTAGTAGTTCGTCTGGCCAGCTTGGCTCAGTGGTTGAGCATTGACCTATGAACCAGGAGGTCACGGTTCAATTCCAGGTCAGGGCACATGCCAGGTTGCAGGCTCAGTCCCCAGTAGGGGGCATGCAAGGGGCAGCCAATCAGTGATTCTCATCATTGATGTTTCTATCTCTCTCTCCCTCTCTCTTCCTTTCTGAAATCAATAAAAATATATTTAAAAAAATAAACAGTAGTAGAGCAAGATCTTGAACCCAGGCAGTCAGAAACCAAAAGCTACATGTTGAAACCCCAGGCTGCACCATCTCCTGCAATGCTCTCTGGCTGGGCTGACCAAAATGCCACAGGCACACGATGATTGCTCATGGAAGGAGAACACTTCTCCCCAAGAACATTGGAGACGCATCAACAACGAGCTTCCATGATGTGATAATGAGCATCTGCAGCCTCCCTGTGCAGCCAGCTGAATGTCTAGCCACATCAGTGTTACGTTTTCTATTGGAAAGTGCTCAATAGTATTTTTATGAGATACACGTTCTCCCACAATCATCCAAGGAGGCAAATCACTCTTAATTTTCCTTTTATGGGTAAATAAAAGGCAGAGAAAGAAGAGTAGTTCACCCAGATTTAGAAAGAGTATCAGTAGGAATGCCAATGTTTGCCTCTGCAGCCCTTAAGTTCTCAGCAGTCTCTTAATTTAGGCTTTTATTTTCCCTTAGAAAAGACCCCCAGGTATGTAATGGTGAAAACATATGCGTATGAGACCCGCAAAAGGAAACAACATAAAAGCATGAGCGAGAGAAAAAAGCACAAGATAAAACTATGCTGAAGAAGAAATTACAAGTCTTTCACTAGTGTATTGGTAAAAATGTTCTAATGTAGTTTTCTCGGTAAAACATCATAGCATATAGAACATTGCATTCTAATGCAGTTCAATGAGTCTGGTTGGTTATTTGTCACATATGTTGGTAACACAAGGAAATATATTTAGCCCATAAAATTAATCCAGGCAGCCAGACATGAGCAGATGAATGAAATGACCCAAAGCAGATCCTAGCAGAAATATCATGTTTAATATTCTGGGGATTCTGACGCCACAACAACTCTTTGTATTTAATACCCTTTCTAATATATAATTTAAAATAGAGTTATAAAAATCACTCTTTTTTTTCTTTCAAAGAGACACTTGTAAATCTGTTTTCCAGTTCCTTCTTGGAAATATTGGGTAATTCTTGAAAGATGTCCATTACACCCAGTTAAACATGGTACTTATGCCACATTCGTTTGCAATATACCTTTTGCATCTCACTTAGAGTTATCACTCATATGGCCCAGCTACGGCTTGATTTAAATAGCCTATGTTGAAAAGTAATGATATATTTCGGATACTTTCAACAGTGTTAGGTATATTTAGTATATCCTCTTAATGCTGTTTTGGGTGATTTATAGTCTGAGCTCTGCTATGCTTCTTAGAAATTATTCCGGTGATATTACAAATTTTAATTTGAAAAATATCTTAAGAAGTTCAAAACAAACAGAGGCAGGTCCAAGTTTTTTTGGATGGCTGGAGCAGAGAGAACAAAGAGGCTGATACAAATTCCGGACACAAAGTGGGCTCTAGCACCATCTCTACCACTTCGTGATTTTTTACTATCTCTGGCAGTAAGAGTAGGGAGACAACCTGCTGAATTTCAAATGTCCTTCAGGAACTGGAACGTTGCATTCTAATGCATTTTGATGAGTCAGATTAGTTATTTGTCACATATGTTGGTAATGCAAGAAAATGTATTCAGCCCAGAAAATTAATCCAGGCAGCCAGCCATGAGCAGATGAATGAAAGTGACCAAACACAGATCCTAACAGAAAGCTGAGGAAGGTATTTTTAAGGAGGCTCTGCAGCAGCCAAATCCTTTTAATACTGAGTGATAGGTTAAAGAGGTTGAAATCTCTACCTTTTTCTGTGAAGAAGGAGAAATCCTCTCCTTATTTGCTGGGGGAGGGAAGCAAAGACACTGGAATGAGAAGACTATATAATTTTCTCTTTCCTGAATGTATATGTCTCTTCTATGACACATATTTATTCTACTAACCTGTGGAAAGACGGTGCTGGGGGAAGTCTCCGTTGCCAGCAAGCTGTTTATTAGAGATTAGGAAAGTGTTTGGATTCCCTGACACAGCTGGCTGGGGACCCCTTGCCTTGGAGATCAACAGGAAAGTGAAAAGTTTAGGCTGAATATTGCTCAGTCACTAGTTAAATTTCTCCCAGAGCTGAAAATGACATTGCCCTTCCCAGGCTGTTGAAATGAGATAATGTCACATCCCGAATGAAATCACTAGGTCATAATCTCATCCTCAATGTGATTTTCTTGGCATGTGTAAGCATTACTGGGAGGAAGGGGAAAGGATGAGCACGGATTGAACAAAACCATTCCTTTAATTAAGCTCATAGCATGTCACCTTCTGCTCCGATCCCATCAGCTATCAGCAGCTGAGCAGGTTCGGGCTGGGGGTCGGCAATCACTCTGCATCGGTGGCATGTACTATTATAAGGTGTAAGTTGAAGCCTTGCACCCCTGACCAGGTGTGTGCTGCTCTGTGGGCTTTGCAGAAAAGAAAATAAATGAGACAACAATCCTAATGGGATTGGGCTCTCTGGAAGGTTGGCATGACATAGATGAAGGTGGTGTGTTTCAGTGTCAATTTCCTGATACCCCAAGGAAAGGCTGGATCCCTAGAGACAAAGCTTCTTTTTCCAAATCAGAGGGGATGTGCACTTAACTGAAAGAAGCTCCAGCCTTTTCAGATGTTAGGAGGGCGGGAACAAGCATCAAGACTTGGTGTTCAGAGTATTGTCTCTAGCAAATGAATCCCTAATCCTGGCTGAGAAAATGGTTGAACTCTAAGGGCTTCTATACATTTTTAAGTCAGAAACTTGTTGAGACTGACTGTGGATATTGCAAATTCCATTGACCGGAACCACGATGATCATTTGCTGTCAGCTTGCAGAGGGGGAATCCTCAGCGACTGAAGGACCCCCTCTGCTTGTCTAGGGCAGATTTGGAAACAAACCATGCTACATCTCAGCCTCCGTGAATTCACGCCGGTATGGCAGTATGAAGGTAATCAGAAAAAAAACAAGGCCATCATTGGGAAGAAGAATGAGTGAGGGGGAGCATCTATTAATGGCCTTTCATATGTCTGGCTTCTTTCATCTATTTTATCCCCAGATTTCTGGAAGTAAATTCCAGAGTAAGAGTTTATCCTCACAGTCTGACTTTGAATCCTTTTTTCTGTCCAGAGAAATCTGCAACCATTGGCATTTTGGTTCAATAAATACCCTTGCCCTTGACCTTCATCATCCTTGGAAGAGAAGTTAGGAGGAAGAAAAGGCCAGGTAAAAGGGGAAGAAAGGGTGGGTGTGAGTCAAAGATGCCACATCCCCCACCTTTTATTCACAGGAGTCCACCAATGCACCATGCACAGAGCAACAATGGGGCAAAGGGAAGACACTTGTCACCCGTTCTTTCGCTTTATTGCTCCTGATCCGTTTTGATCCTGCCTTTCTTGAGGCCTTAGGCTTCTCTCTTTGTTTAGCTTTGGCTTTTTGGGTGTCATTACCAGAAAAACTAGGAAGGGATTTATTTAGAGGACTGTCTGACAGAAACCAAGCCTGTAATATAGGAATGAAGCCTTCTATGAACTGTGGCCTGATAAGCAAGATGGACTCTCATTCTGGAATATGCTTCTAGAAATCTGGAGAGGTAAAGGAGATGATGATGATACCAGACAGATAAACCTTTCTTCTTACCGTCTGATCTCCTACCAATGCCTTCCACTGGCTGAAGCCAGCCAGTTACCAAAGGGCCCAGGAGCCCACTTATACATTCCCATGGATGATCCTCTTGGGAATGGGAGGGTGGGGTGTGGGGCTAGAGGAGCAGATGGAGACTATTGGTAGAGTCCACATGTACTGTCAGCTATGTTGTTAGCTTGATTTTTGGATCTGAAGGCTACTTTAAAAGTAAAGAAAATCCATGCTATAATCGGTTTGGCTCAGTGGATAGAGCATCAGCCTACGGACTGAAGGGTCCCAGGTTCGATTCCGGTCAAGGGCATGTACCTTGGTTTCGGGCACATCCCCAGTAGGGAGTGTGCAGGAGGCAGCTGATCAATGTTTCTCTCTCATCGATGTTTCTAACTCTCTATCCCTCTTCCTTCTCTCTGTAAAAAATCAATAAAATGTATATATTTTTTTAAAAGTAAACACAATCCAGAACAAGAGGACAATTTTTATTCCTCTAAATAATTATATAGGTTTAACACACCCTCAATCAAATGCCCAGTGGACTTGAGGCAGAGAGAGAGGGGTGTACCCTATAAAGTTAGCCTTTGTTCTTCCGAAGTATTTCTTTCTAACACAAGTTTGCCTACAAAGCTACTTTACATTCTAAAAAGTCCCAAATGTATGACCACTGGCTCCAGATGTGTTAATAGTGCTGAAGCAGCTCACAACAGGCTACTTGAGTTATTGAATAAAAGAACTCAACAGGCAGCTAAGCCTTCCGACCACACACTTTCACCTTTACAGGCTCTGAGTCAGCTTTCAATAGGCATTAAATTCTCCCCTTGTTTTCATTCTTTGCTGAAGTAGGTTTCGTGGGGGCACATGAATAGCTGGGCTACCACTAAGTGCCCTTAAATATAGGTATTTGAGAAATCTCTGTGTGTATGCAAGTTCCATGCATAAGTAATGTCCAAGGAGGAGGTTGAAACACTGAAATATTGAAATAAAAGCCTCGAGGCTTGAGTCCTACTCCTGGTCTATTATTTTTGACTAGCCCCATGGGGTAACCTTGGACTAACATCTTTACCTTTCTAAGACTCGTGTTTTGTTGCTCCAAAATGGAAAACAGGGTCCTGTTACCAGGGAAAGATGGGAGTTAGAACAGGCCCTGGGCTTTGCTGAACGCACAGTACTTTGGGGCTGGGGAAGGTAAGTTTGGTATAGCATTTGCTTCTCGACAGTTGCTTCCAGAGGATTTGTGGCTTCTCAATTTAAAAGACAACCAAGCAAGAGGATAAAACTTCCATTATATGGTGCCTGTGTTTCGGGTCCTATGACAACCCACTAAACCGTGCTCCCTTGCTTGATTTACTAATTTTCACATCTGAAAATTTTTACATTGCTCCAATTCCTACTGCACTTTAGAGTCTTCCCCTGAAAGTATTTCACGGTGAGTTATTTATTTAGTGTGACAGGAGAGGGATTAAAAATGCACCGTGTTACAAAAATCATATCCTCCTCTTCTGCATGTCCACATAAGGAACCAGAAGCAGCAATAACGTGATAGCTCTGGGCTGGTGTCCAAACCAAGGGGACATGAGCCCTCCTTTGCCCGCCATCAAGCCTCAGGCTGCTGAAACCCATTTTCCATCCCTCTCAATATTTGTCTGGCTGGTGCATTAATAGACACAAGTTTTTCACAATATGCTCATGCAACCAGAAACATTCAGGGACTTTCTAGATCATTCGATATTTTTTTCTAATTCAACATCTTCTGTAAGGAAAATCCAAGCACCCGTGTCTTTTTAAAGAATTATTTTATGACTTATTTTGCACTTACAGTTTTTATTTTAACTGTGATTAAAGGTTATAATAACAGATCTAGAATGCCACTTCACTAACTAAAAGAGAGAGGGAGAGAAAATGAATAAAATGGAGTTATCTAGTGTTAAATTAATACCAACATACCTGCATCAAAGAAGTTATTAAATAAACAGGTATTCCATAAACCTGTTATTAAACCCTCACAGGTAGAATCTTCAGAATGTTTAACTCCTTTAGGAAGTTCTTATTATTCAGATAACATCATTTTTTTTTTGTTTTCATTCATGCTTACTTCCAAAGAGCTTCTCTGCTGAATGGAAGAACTAATTTGCAAGCCAAAGAGTAGAAACACTTAATGCCTTGAGGGGGAAACACTAGAAGGTGAGAAGGGAAAGAGAGCAATAAAAAGAAGAAGAAAAAACATTCACACACTGAATCAGAGCAGCTCTGTAAGGAAACCTGCCCAACCTTATTTATTCTTGTCAAGGGAACAAGAGGGTTACCTTGTTTGTAGTTAGAATTTTAAGGACAAGCACCTTAGAACAACGCAAATGGTAAATGCATTTTTCAGCAATTGTGGCAGGGCCAGGCTTTCAAAAGTTCAGTCATTGATTTATTGCCTTTATCATTTTGATTACATGTATACAGTGGTGGCCATGAGACTGGGCCTCTCAAATCTCTGATTTCAGGGAATGCATCGATGGAGGGCTCCAGCTGCTGCCTTCTGAAATCCTCGGCCACGTTTGCAATGAGGCAAGCTTCCCACAGGCTGCTCCCAGCCAATGACTGAGCGCACCAGGGATATTAAGGCAGACCCACCCTGGGAGATGTTCCTAAGATTGACCAGGTGGTAGCTGAGTCAATTTCAGATACTATGTTTGAACATGTCTAGTTTTGATACTTGTGTGTTTCTTTTCATGTACGATTTCATAGATGATATAATTCAGGAAGAGGCTAAGCATGGATCCCCCTAGAGCAGCGGTCCTCAGCCTGTGGGTCGTGACCCCTTTGAGGGTCGAACAACCCTTTCACAGGGGTCGCCTAAGACCATCGGAAAACACATGTATAATTACATATTGTTTTTGTGATTAATCACTATGCTTTATTTATGTTCAATTTGTAACAATGAAATTGGGGGTCACCACCCCATGAAGAACCGTATTAAAGGGTCGCGGCATTAGGAAGGTTGAGAACCACTGACCTAGAGGGTGAGGCAAAGGTTTGGCAGGGAGTTAACTTGGAAATGTATCCCGGGAAGCAGAAATGAGGGGCTGGGAAGGTGAAAGAGGAAAGGAGGGAGACCAACCAATACATGGATTCATGATTGAGTTGAACATTGTCGTGAGGGGGAATATGAGACAATTGGGGGGCTAGCAATATGAGTCTGTGCCAGTAACCAGTATTCGGATGCACATTCTTGCTAATATATTTAAGCCCCATTCTTATCTGTGAAGCTTGTCCAGCCTTGCAGAACCTGTTTCCCAGAATACTCCCATTTTACAGAGGCCATAAACCATGAACCATACACAACCCTCAGAGGGGGTTAGCAGCGCTGGTGCCAGCCAGATCAGGCCTTTGGGTATAATCTCACTTCTCCCATCCCAACCCATGGGGAGCTGTAAGGCCCATGAAAAGTCCAGAAGACTGGTCAGTATTTGGGGGGAAAAGAAACTAAGGGGATAAAAGGAAAGCTTCCTCCATATTCATCCCTCAGGCTTTGGAGGCTGATTCCCCTGAGTCACCGCACTAGTGCATCTGCAATTCTGCATTAAAGGCTCCTTTTCTGAATCCTCTGAGTGCCTGGCTGATTATTCTCCCATGTCACCTGGCAGCTCATCTGCAAAAGTGGAGACTGGGCTTGAGGATCCCAGACACAGCCTTGCCAAACTCTCCTGAGTCCTGCATCTCAGACTGAGACTTGGCCACATCATTATTCTTTCCTTCCTTCTTTCCTTCCTTCCTTCCTTCCTTCCTTCCTTCCTTCCTTCCTTCCTTCCTTCCTTCTTTCTTTTGTCCTTCCTTCCTTCCCTACCTCCCTCCTTCTTTTCTTCCTTCTCCCCTTCCTTCCTTCCTTCACTCCCTCTCTCCTTCACTCAGGATCAGACCTGATGTGGCCCTGATGGTTCTCAGTCTCTCTTGGCTCTCTCTCCATTTCCTCTTATACACTTTTCTCCTAATAAATGTATTGTACATCTAATTCCATCTGTGTGTCTGCTTCTTGGAGGACCTAGATTAACACATAGAGGCAACACCACTTGCATAATGTATATAATCCTATATAATAGAAGCCTAGGTGGCATCATGCATGATATCATCACAAGATGGCCGTCACAAGATGGCCAGCTGGGGAGGGCAGTTGTGGGCGATCAGGCCTGCAGGGGAGGGCAGTTTGGGATGATCGGGCCTGTAGGGGAGAGCAGTTGGGCCAGCAGTGGAATGGGAGGGATGTCCGACTGCCTGTGGGATCAGGCCTAAGCTGGCAGTCAGACATCCCCCAAGAGGTCCCAGATTGGAGAGGTTGCAGGCCTGGCTGAGGGACACACTTCCATACACAAATTTCATGCACTGGGCCTCTAATTATACATAATTATATACAATTACACATTTATATAAAATCAGATACCAATTTGTGTATAACATGTACATATTTATAATAACTTACAGTGGCATATGGGACAGCTCTAGTTCATTCAGTTACTCTAGGGCCCTCCTGTTACTCCAGCCACTGCTGTAGAACGAATTTCAGGTAGGTCTCAACCAGATTTGCATAGTTAGAGATGGTTTAGCACTTCAGCCCATCTGCCAGAACTGCCACTCATGTCCATGCAGCCTATCTCCTAGGCCCATCTTTGATCATTGGAGGATAGGCATCAATGGATGGATTCTTTCCCCTTTCACCCCTTTACACTCATGTCATAAGGTGCCTTAGAAAGTGCTGTGGACAAAAAGGTAGTGGTCAGTTCAATCCCACATGTTTCTGTTGGGCTCCCTAGACCCCGTTATACTCTGGTTTTCCAAACCCCGGTTTGTGCTTCCTGTGTGCGATACCTTTCCAAGTGAACCCTTTTTGCTGTTTTCAGGGAAACTCAAACTTACCATCTTCCTACACCATATTATTTATAAAATCACACATAAAAAATGCATAAATATCGAAAATAAAAATATTTAGCACAATACCTAAAATGAATTCACATGCCACATGGTATTGTTACTCCATTTCAGGAAACACTATAACAAAGAAGTCAGGATGATTTTGCTTAGACACTGCTCTCTCTTTCCATGGCTATAGTTACAATCAGTGCTTACCATTGAGAAGAGTGTCCATTGAAATAAGAAATAACTAATGGAATCCAAGGCGCCTTGGTATATTTTGCTTTTGTATGTTTTATACACACTTAGTGACAATGGGCTTCTCTGTAAGCATTTTGTTCTGTTTGGTTTTGTATAATCTGGGTACATTGTAGTTTAGCTTTTCATAGTCAGTTGGATGCTGCTCTGCTTCTTGGGAGGACTTTCTCAGATAGCTGAACTTATGGACCTTGAGCTCGGTATGGTAGGCAGAATTCTAAAGAGGTCTCCCAAGACTCCCATCCTCTGGTTATTCAGTCAAATTCTAATTTAGGAACTGTCAGGGGACATTGCAGATGGAATTAATGTTATTAATCAGCTGACCTTAAGATAGGGCAACTCTCCTGGAATTATCAAGAGCAGCCCAATGTAATCACACGAACCCTTAAATAGCAGGGGAGGGAGGCAAAGAGAAGTGTCAGAAGGGAGAGGGGAGGGGAAGTTGGCCCAAGGGGAAGCTGAAGATGCAGCCGCTGTCTTGTGACCACGAAGCCATGAGCAGGAGGACACAATGCAGCATGCTGAAAATGAGTGAAGGCAGCAGAGTTTGTTTTCACGATTCCCCGAGTCACTGCCCCAGTCCTCCGGCCCCACAGGACTTCTCATTACACAAGAAAAACAGACAACTGCTTAGTAAAGCCACTCTTAGTTAGGTTTTCTACTATTTATACCAAACACATTTTTCAGCAATATAGCCTCTTCCAAAAAGTATGCACTGATACCCAACAGGAGTCTCTAATAGTCTTGTCAGTAAGATGCTTCAACATTCTCCTTATTGTACAAATAAAGATTATGGACATGGGGCTGCATGGGCCAGTTTCTCCTTGGTTTGATTACCACAAAAGTGAGGGACAGGCTGAGCATCTATGCTGTGAGATTGCAATGTCCAGATCCAAATGCTCGATAATGACCCCATGGAGGCATCACATGATAGATGGGACAATGCAACCCACGTTATGTCTTTCTTTTCATAGCTACACATATTTACAAATATATTGAGTTCATTTACAACGGATGAAAACGGCTGCCTCAAAGCAGAGCAATGAATCCTTCTCAAATCCCTGAGATCATTTGCTTACCCATATGGGTATTACTCAATTTACATTCCCAGCCTAAGTTTCTAACCGCGTGCCCCAGGTGTATGACACCATGAGGATTTTGCCCAAGTGTTGGTTACCTCCTGGGAAAAGTGCACAGTGGGCATAGCATGAAATCAGTGCTGCCCAGCTATCGCCCTCAGAACAAAAACACTTCCTCTTTGTGGTAGCCACCACCCCATGTGGTCATTTGTCAGCTAGTTGCAATGCAGCTGACAAATCCTGAAATCCTGTGGTGAAAGACAACGCTCCCCTGACTTGTCCGGCGCTTTTACTTTGCAGCCAAACTGTAAATGCCATCCCAAAGGTATTAGGTGGCTCTTTTTCTATGTTCATGACAAGAAACAAGAAAATGAAAAGTTGCACGAAGCTGGGAAAATTGCAGAAACCTGGCAGGGGATGACTTTCACCTGAACAATTTGTCAGGTCCAAAGGGACATCTGAAGCAAGTTTCAAGAACAAGAAGTATCCGGTTCTCATTCCAACCGGTTTGCCTGGCCATAATTATTGCAATATGGACTAACATCCTTGCCCCTACGGTGCACCTGTGTAGGCTCGATAAATATAAGCAACCTGCAGTATTAATTAACGGTATGACAAAAGTCGGAAAGGGCTATAATTATTACTCTATGTTCTCTTTTTTTTAACTGGGGACATATCATATTTTTCTAGCCCCAGCCTGTCAAAATATACTCAGATATGAACTGTTCTTACCTCAAGGAGAGGAACCTCAGTGTCCTCCACACTCCCACCGACAGACCACCCTTCCCCAGGGCCACGAGGGAACCAGCAGCAATGGTGCACATTGGTGCATGCCCCACCAATGATGTGAATCTTCTGGTAGTCAAGTCGCTTGGTAAACAGCCTTAGATTGAGAAGTCTAATTTTAGTCTCCTCCAAGCCAGTGCCCTGGTCTCACTAGATTTGTCAGGACCTAATAGATTAAGATAATACCCAAAGCAAAAGGTCATTTAAAAAAAAAAAGTTAATGGATTTGAAAAGAATTCAGGGTCAAGGACTGTAGATTCTAATCCTGGCTCAGTCACTAGCTTACAGGCCTCTTAAGTCTCTTAATTGTTGTGCATCTGTGTATGGAAGAATGGAGAAGATTGCCCTTGTTTACACCAATGTTCTAAGGATTAGAAACAAGTGCTGGAAATCCCTCTGCAAATAAGAAATGCTAGGTACCGAATAACAAGCTACTTGAACAAATATTACTGAAGAGATCTTGAGCCAACTGGCCCTTCCTGACTTAGCACCCCACTTGGGACAGATACACACACACACACACACACACACACACACAGGGTACTAAAGGATTTATTGATGATGATTCTCATGAGGATGGATGACTTGAGTGCAGGCTTACCTCATGGCTGTAGCAAACACTGTTTGACCTCTTGAGGTCCTTTCTAGACCTATTAGCCTATAATTTCATGTTGATGATGCTAAAGCTAATGAATATAGAGTGAGGGCCATATCTAAATGCACCCTTGGCAGTAAGAGCAACGTTTATCAGTATTACTAAGTTTTGGTCTTCATTGATAAAGTGTATTAGCATCAACCATTTTACAAATATATTATTTCCCAGAACTGCTGCACTATGCAAAACAAATAAAACTCTGGAAGAATCAGGGAATATTATAATATATGGCACAGTGCTAAGGGTACCAAATCAGTTGTATAATTATTCCCAGCGTGACATGTTGATGCACAGAAACTTTGGCTTCCTTCAAACAGTGCCTGTCATTTTCCCTAC
>NW_006287548.1:1027542-1037748 GCF_000327345.1 Myotis davidii
GGAATCACTGACGTGAACAATTTTATCCATCAGTATGATGCCCAATTATTTTAAAAGGGTGGAAACTTTATGCCACTTTCCAACATGACAGACCTAACCTTTAAATATTGGCAGTCACTGAGATGTTTCATATTGTAAATTTTTGAACATATTCGTTCTTTCACCATCAGCCTCACTTTCTGCTCAAATTATTAGCAAAGTTTTGTCTTTCTTAAGATTCAAATTTATAGCCAGAAAGGATGTTTAACTATACTAGAATGGTTATAGGATTGCCAAGGGAGATTGTGGAGTCTGCTTGGGGGGATATTTTAAAACAAGAGTTTCCTTCTTGGGTGCTTATGTGTAGCATCGCCTGAAGACAGAGTAGAATGTTGCATATACTCTTACAGTCCTATGTGGATTTGTTATTCAACTTATTATTCTTATTCAAAGCTCAGACATAATCACACATAAAAGTAGTAGGTGCTTGGTTCCATGTTGCCGTGAAAGAGTTATAGTCTTTCTCAAACGATAGATCAAATTCCCAAAATGTATATTTGTATGGCAAATAAATAAAGCTGTATATTTGCATATTATACATAATTTGAATGTGCATTTATATGTTCTGCTTGTATATGCAAATGAAATTCATTTAAAAATTCCAGGGCATGGATGACCTCTCAGCTATAATACCCAGTGGCTTTTTTTGGTATTTCCCCACTTCCATTATGTTACAGAAGCAGTTGGCACTCTTCTCTTGGAAATTCTGTTCACCCTTAGTGACTGTGCCCAAACCCAGCTTCATCTATGACTCTATGATGGGCATTTGTTTGGGTTATTTGACCACCTAATATCTGAATTTCCTATCTTGTTTAGAGACACCTACTGCAGACATAGTGAAGGCCAGATATTTGTTCTCCTGGACCCTGGCAGCTAGGGTAAGGGCACTTGACCTAAGCTTAGCCAATCAGACAGCTCTTCTAGAACTCTGAGCCTGGAGTGATTGCACATCCACTGTGGTGGCAGCAGTGGGTCTACAACTGTCCGGAACAGTGGTGGCAGTGGAGTCAAAGTTCAGCAGTGCCCTGTGGGGAGATTCTAGAGTCAGGAGGCTCTACCCAGACTAATCCTGCCCAGTATCAGCCTCTTCGACTGCCTGTTTCCCAAGCCTTCTTCTCAGCCTTCTCCTTGATTCTCTGAGCTACCAAGTATACCTCCAAAACTGATTTTTTGAACTAAATTATCCATTTTGTTTGTTTGCAAACAGTAAGTTGCAGTGCTAATTATGTCACTGCTCTGCACAAAGTCATGCTCCAAATCATGTGCTGACATAAATACCTACTCATCCTAGCAGTTTAGGAAGCATGGATGTCCTTCTCAATTTAACTTGCAGCACCGTCTTTACGTTGTCCCTCTCTAGCCAAACTGGAGAGTCTTCACATTTCCTACTCACCAGTCAACATTGCCTGACAATATTTTTTTTTTATCAGGTGCCTCAATTTGTATCAAGTTCCTTGGTTATAAAAAGCCCGCATATTGGTCAGATCCATGTCAATCAGGCTAGGAGTTAAGCCATGTTTAATATCTGCTGCAACTGTAGGTACAAGAGGTTTCAGATTCCTCCAGATTCCAGCTCCTCAATCAAGACTTCTTTGATTGCCCCCAACCCATGGAAAACAGATGTGACCTTGATCTTACTTGACTTCTCGCAGCATTTTATGTCTTTCTTATGTCAAATATCACATTCCATGTTGGAAAAAAAAGTCATTTGTTTTTGTGTTCAATATCTTTTAGATTGTAAGCTCTAACTAATGTACTGGAAGATATATCTTACTTGTTTTTGTATCTGTACCTTTTCTAGCAGAGATCTTGAGATTCATAAATGTCAGCTGAAAAATGAAATGCATATGCACACTTCTTTCTTACTCAAGTAAAAATTAATACAATTCTTCAATATACAGTTTCCTGTGTCTCTAAAATTTCACTCAGTCATTGACCAACTTAAAAGAAAAATTTTTAAAATAATGATTTTTAAAATTCTATTTTATGGCCTTTACCTAAAAAAGAAATACTATATTAAAAAGTAAGAAAAAAATTCATGTTTAGTAGTTGAATAAGTACATTAACTATTTTTATTTTGACTTATTTAAGTGAATGTTTAAGGTATTTTGCAAACAGTTGATGTCTATAAGGTAGAGGTTTGGGGGCAGACAGTCTATATAAATGAATATACATTGCTCTCATGGCAAATACTTGTCCTTATAAGGTTGTTTCTAGCCAGTAACGTTGATGTATTCTTTGATGTACAAAGAGTTTCAGAGAAAGGAATTAAGAAACATCAGACAAATTTAGTGGAGAAAGTCAATTATCCATGTTCATGTGTTTTATTTCTCAGAGGAAATAGGTTTGAAGGAAATAGGTTTATGCCATTAACTGGTATAGATAAAATAGAGCTGCTATAGCAAAGAAGAGCTAGAAAAAGAATCCCTGTGTCTAAAAAAGTCTTTGCTGAGATGGATAACCAGGCCTATTTGGGAAAAATTATTGTACATATAATGAACGCATTCTAGAACGTTTTTTGTGCAAAATTCACTTTTTGTTGGTATTTTTCTTAAATAAACATGTTTCTCTGCCATTTTTAGACATAAATACATTTAAAAATAGTAAAAGGATAAGTGCTTTGGGGCACTCTAGACATATTGGATTCTGGAGGATCTATTATTACATCACAGTATATCGATGATAGTTCTAGATTTGATCATCTGGTCACACACTGAGAGGGCCTTCTATGCAGTGAAACTAGTCCTGTAATTCATAGTACACACACACACACACACACACACACACACACGAGCACCTTCTCTCTCTTACTCTAACTAAAGCTGTCTTTCCTCTTTCCTCTGAGCATGGCTTCTGTCCAGAGCCCATTACGGAAAACAGCAGCTCCCTAGCGCCATTGCTGACAATAATCTCAAGGAAAGAACTGCCCCTACTCAAGCCTGAGAACATACTCAAGTTAATTATATTCCTACCATGGTCCTAGGAGCACCTTTTTTTCTTACCTTATTTCACTATAAAGCGCCATGGGGTATTATTCCTGTGGAACATATGGGACATATGGGGTACTATATAAAACCAAGCTGTTGCTGATTTTACTTAAAATCATTTTTATTTCCTGTTTCATGTCTACTTGTTTACAGCATCCTGAAACATCTCGTGTTTGTTTGCCCAGTTCTTCCACTCAGAGCTTCTGCCTGGTTCTTAAATATCTCACCTCAGGGTGCTACGTGACCCTGTGGGCTGAGAGAAGAAAAGAGAAAATTCCAGAGAGTAATTTTCAGAAGGAATGGCAACGTGATTGAAATGCATCCTCTAAATTCTGTATCAATTAAGTTTAATGGTCACAAGTCTTCCATCGATTTATAGAGCTGTATATATCATGATTTTTAGAGAGAACATTACTCCCGAGACAGCTCTTTAATTGAGAGAAGGATTCTATAGCGCGGAGACCTTCGATTAATGTTCTGTAGAGATAATTTGTAGCTTTTTGTTCTGTTGGTCACTGGGCCAGCCATAACACAGACTTTAGTTAGCAATTTTGGGGAATTTAGCTGCAGCCACAGCAAACAAAGGCTGATAACTATATCCTCCATGACAATAGAAATCTAGGGGAAGCATTAGTAACTGGCAGGGCTTTTGTTCTTGTCTAGTTTCCCATAATGGACAAATCCTCAAGGTAGCAGATAAAAGACACAGAGACCTGTCCCCAAAGGACAAAGTAGTGAAATGGGCCGTGACATTCACTTTATTGGGTAACATGGTGACAGAAAACAGGCCTGGGTTCAAATGCTGGCTCAATGACACGTGCAATGTGACATCACATTGATTATTCATTATTGGCTTTGGGCAAGTTACTGACTTTCCCAGATGCTTGGTTTTCTCACCCATAAAATAAAGGCATAATAATTCACTTATGTAAAGCTGAAAAGTCAGTGCCCTCACATGGTTAACCACTTACCAAAGGAGACTTCTCTCCCCCCTCCCTAACATCTGAGAGTCAGAGGTTTGCTGCGCTGGCGGGATGCAGTGACTTTGCTGTGACAGGGTAACCAGTGAGAAATCTCAAGAATGGGCGAGAGTAGGGAGGGCGCCCTACACCGTCCACAGACAATTACATTCTGGTGCCTCTCGGCTTCTCTGTTTTTATTGATCTCCGGTAGCAGGCTGTTGCTGGACTCAGTGATTGCTTATACACTCAGCTTCCCCCAAGAACGAACAAGCTTATTTGAGCTGCCCAAGAACTCAGGGTGGTGATTAAAATGCCAAAGGCATGAGCCAGTCAAGACCAAAAGAAATCCAAACACGGAAAAGCAAGAAACCTAAAGAGATGGAAAACCTAGTGACACCTCAGGACTTCACATCTGTATTTCCCTGGGAAATCACTTCCCGCTCCCCATGTCCCCACGTTGCTGAAGCCCCATGTTGCTCTGATATTCTGCAATATAAGCAGCAAGTGGCTTTCTGATGAGGGCAGTTACACATGTGACCACCGCACAGCACCCTTGCAGGTTGGTGCTGAGAAAGGCTGTTTGGTGCCTCAGAAGGAGCTGGGTTTGGACTTCAGCTCTGCTACTGGACAGCTGCATGGACTTGTAGGTATTTAACCTCTCTGGGACTTGGTTTCCATCTATATGAGGAGGCGCACCTTCTTTGCTGGATTATTGTGGGGATTATGTGAGAAAACGCATTTAAAACAAAGGGCCTAATGATGTGAAAGACATTAAAATTAAGATCATGGGCTTAGAGAGATTCAGAAAACCTCTCCAAGGTTCCGTCTTCTCCTCTGTAAAATGATTATGATAACAGTTCCCACTTTTTAAGGGAGAATTAAATAAATCAGTCTAAAAATAGCACCTACAAATAGCCCCTGGCACATACTATGCTCTGCATTAGTGGTTCTCAACCTTCCTAATGCCGAGACCCTTTAATACAGTTCCTCATGTTGTGGTGACCCCCAACCATAAAATTATTTTCGTTGCTACTTCATGACTGTAATGTTGCTACTGTTATGAATCATAATGTAAATATCTGATATGCAGGATGTATTTTCATTGTTACAAATTGAACATAATTAAAGCATAGTGATTAATCACAAAAACAATATCTAATTATATATGTGTTTTCCGATGGTCTTAGGCAACCTCTGTGAAAGGGTCGTTAGACCCCCAAAGGGGTCCTGACCCACAGGTTGAGAACCGCTGCTCTACGTAAATATTAGATATTATCCCTCCTTTTTATCCCATTCCCTGGACTGCTTGTCTTTTCCTCTGTTTACTCATCCACCAGCACTGAGCTTGGCCCCTGTGGATGTCTCTCTTCTGATATCCAGATAAAATTCCCCAAAGAGCCTTAGTAGACAGCAAACTTCCAATGGACACCATGGCTTCCTAGTGAAGTAAATCTCCTGTCCTTTTGTCCTGATGGTCATGATTAGCCACTCTGAAGTTCACCTCAAGATTTCCTAAGAGCAGTAGCCATTAGCCAAGTAAATGTGACATCTCAATCTATTTTATAAAAGTGCTAAAACTATTGCTGGTCATTTCACAGTTAATTGGCTTCCCCTTGAAGAGGCGGAGTGCCTCTGTCCTCATAGGGAGAATCCCATTTACTTCTGGTCACCTTGTTCCAAGAGAAGTGGAACTGAGATTGAAAAATGCTGGAGAAGGGCATGATCTCCTTCAGAGGGTGAGGATGATTTATGGACTGTGAGAAGCAGCAGAGAGTAGGATTAGCTAAAGATTAGGATGAATTTGATAGCAGACTCAGCATTATGAGGGTTTAATAAAAACTCATTGGTCTCTATTTGTCAACATAACAACAAAATGTGAGTGCAAGTGAATGTTCAACAATATCAAAGGACACCACAAGGACATCAATACTAAGAAACAGTTACCTGCACAAAATGTTTACTTGTAGAAATCTCTAGTATCACAGATATCTCTATAACCAGGATCCATTCCTATATCTTAAAAGAATGGACAGTTTTGTGCAATAAAAATGTGTGATTATGCAACTATGTCCAACATGGGTAACTAAATTTCATGCTTCAGGAGTAAATTAGTTGTTGAGGAATATCTGGAAAACAATTCTTAGGCATGCATGTCATTTCACAGCGAGGCTGCCTCCCCAGTGGGGCTTTCCCATCCTGCTGAGGAAAGAACAGGGGGTCTGTCCAGAGGAGCATTTAACAAGGCACATTCCTTCTCATTTACTCTGAACATCTTCTACCCTCAATTTGAGTGTTTGGTAGCTGTTGGGGTCTGAGTCTATTCCAGGTGGATCCTAAACTAAAGAACCTTGAAGAGGCCAGGTCGGCACTTGTATTTCACTTTCCAGAGTTGCCTGGTATATCTATCTGGAGGTCCTGAACCAAAATCTTAAGATGACCCTGGGAAAATCCCATTTTCCCTTAAAGACCTTTAAGCCTGAATGCATCAGGCAGAGACTGTCACTGGGGAGCTTTCACTTGCAAGAATGGAGGCCCAAGAAAAGAGTTGATGATATCTGGATTGTGAACTTTCCAAAGTCTTAGTTAACCACATCAATGAGGAACACGCATTTTTACTTAGTTACTCTTTGCTGGAAAAATACAATTCTTCATTAAAACTGGAGAGTGAATTGGGAAGGAATTGGCAATAATGTTTTATTTCCCATGAAAGAAAATTGTATCTTTTGAGAAAAAACATTTTGAGAAGTCTCCAAAAAATGGGTTTTTGTAGGGGAGGTATAGCAGATCTTCCACACTAATGATGTTTGGTCCAATAGATGGCATTTTCAAACTAACATACAGAGCAAGCATAAGTATTAGAAAGTTGGAAAAACTTTGAGAACATGGCGTTATTTGGCTAAATCGCTTCTTTCTGGTATCTATGTGCTTATATTATTTTACAAGGACATAAAGGACAGAACCATTGTCAGTAACTTTTGAGCCAGCTTTTGTACTGAACTTAGTATTAAACTAAACTTAGCTTCCAGAACCTCATGTGTCCCTCCAGCATTTATTAAGTTACTAAAAGCTCAGTGCATGAAATTCATGCATGGGTAGGGTCCCTAGGACTGGCTGGCGATCAGGGCCACTAGCCAGGGCCTTCCTTCATTCTGCACCGCCCCCTGGTGGTCAGCACACATCATAGTGAGCCATCAAACTCCTGGTCTCCTGGTCGAACTCCCAAGGGGACACTTTGCATATTAGTCTTTTATAAATATAGATAAGTCATTGTTTCTTGAAAAGATAAATAGATCTAAAGAGTAGTGAATCCTGTCTGCTAATGGTCCGATTTGAGTTCCTGACTTACTCATATTAGGGGTTACACTCTGTTTGCCCTGATGTCCAGGGAGAAATTGTGGTTTTAACTCCAACAGCCATAAATGACTCAAGAAGAGCCTTGCAGACAAGTCAGGGAGCATCAGAGAGATGACTATACTCTATGGCAGTGATGGCGAACCTCTTGAGCTCGGCGTGTCAGCATTTTGAAAAACCCTAACTTAACTCTGGTGCTGTGTCACATATAGAAATTTTTTTTAATATTTGCAACCAAAGTAAAACAAAGATTTATATTTTGTATATTTATTTTATATATTTAAATGCCATTTAACAAAGAAAAATCAGCCAAAAAAATGAGTTTGCGTGTCACCTCTGACACACGTGTCATAGGTTCGCCATCACTGCTCTATGGGGTTAGGATTCTTACCAAAATCACTTAGTTTTCACTACTGCCCATCATAGGTATATTTGCATTACCATTTTGTGGATAAAGGGACTAAAGTTCAGAGGGGCTGAAAAATGTGGCTAAAATCACATAGTTAATGACAGCGGAAGAATTTTAACTCTCATTAGAATGGCTTCAAAGCCCATGTTCTATTCATACTCATCTGAGAGCAGGAAGGGGAAGGTGACGATGGAGATTATATTTTCAAAAATAGGCCACAGTGATGTTTTCCATCCCACCCATGCTTTCACTACCTTGCCCCTTTTCATCAGGAGGTAGAGTCTATCTCCCCTCCCCTTGAAGGTGCATGGGACTCCGTGACCTCCTTGATGAATAGCTGCCACCGAAGTGACGGCCGAGGATTTCCAGGCTGGTTCATACAGGCAATTTGCTTTCTGCCGTCTCCCTCTGAGCAGCCCGTGAGCTGCTCCAGCTGACACCACATGGAGCAGGGATGAGCTATACCTGCCAGGCTCAAATTGCAGATTTGTGGGCAAAATAAATGCTGCCCTTGTTTTAAGCCACTGCGTGTTGGGATGTTTCGCTCTCTATCCATATAATAGTGGCAATCACAGAAAATACATCAGCGCCATACTTTGAATCATGATTTTAGCATAATGAACAAGATTGTCCCCATATGTATACATGCATATGCATGTGTGCATAAATGTGAATACGCAAATGTGGAAACCCTGAACACACTGGTGGAACTCATGACAAGGAAGCATAAGCATATGCCTCCCCTGCCTGCTCCCCATACCCATCACAGACATCTCCAAGGGAGGTGAGGAGTGAAGACTCTCCTACATCTGATTTCCTTAGTGGACAGTGGCAGCTATGGCTCTTACCTGCTAAACATGCTTTGTCATGTCCCTTCTTGTTTCTCTGGAGAATTCTACATGTGATCCTTGGGAGCTATCAGTTATGATGTCCTGTTGCCCCAACATTAGCGCCATCTCCATGGGATGCACTGGATCTCTGGGTCACACAGGCTGGCCATTCAGAGGTTATCATTACAACCCAGAGACTGGTCCATGGATGGGCATGTCACTCAAACAAGGCCCATTTCCATGTACCCTGAGACTAGCAACTGAACCCTGGAAACGACAGGTCTTCCATGGTTGATTGGATTATTGGTCCCAATTCTTCACCTCTCCTTTGGTCCACACCCTTTTCCAGGTAACTTTGCAGTCCTTCCCCTTGACTTCAGACTTGGCCGTGTGGCTTTTGGCCAATGGGATATCAGTAAACATGATGCAAGCAGGGGCTTGACATACTTGTGCTCTGGACTTGCCCATTGGTACCTCTGCTTTTGACTTGAGAAGAGTTTCCTCAGGCAGCTTCTGCCCCTTCATCCAAGACTCAAGAAGGAGCACACGTGGAACAGAGCTGTGCCTCAGACTGACGCAGAGTCCTCACAGTTCAGTCCACCTTGAAATTGCTAAGAAATCAATGCTTCTTACTGCATGCTGTTGAAAATTGAGGTTGTTCTTCAGCATTTTTTTTTAAAAAGCAATAACTAACTATATACCTTCTTCCCATGGAGTTGCTAAACCAGGAAAGCATAAATTCAGATTACTAGTGGCTGCCTTGAAGAGACAGCTCAGCTGAGATGGAGGCCAGGCTGGGGCTAGCTCAGCCAAGATATGGAGAGAAAACAAATCCATTTGAGGCCCTGGATCTGGCAGCTGCCGAAGGCATTTGGGTCTACCTTAGGAGTTTCCAGTGATGAGGCAACAAATTCCATTTTTGGCCTAAGATAGTCTGAGTATAGTTTCTGTCACTTAAAAGAATAGCCTCGACTAGTACAAGTGTCACATAAACTCTCAAGTTCACTATTCACTGCTGCCCACATTGCCTTTCTAGCGCCCGAGTAACTGGCTTTTATCCAGACACTTTTTCAGAAGGTTTAAGAGACTCTACAGTTGAAGTTTCCTCAAGAACATAAATTGTCACATCTGTCCTCCCTTCTCTGTGCAAGAGGCAGCAGGGCTTGGCCTGCAAAAGACATGGTGTGGAGTCCACCGGCCGGGTCAGGTATGTTGTCATATGAGAAGACTAGATTCTGACTGCCATAAGGTCTTGGCAGGATAGAATGCCATAGTTGATTGGAGATTTCAGGTTTCTCTTTCTTCCTAGGCACAGGCAGCAGGCAGCAGCAGGCCAGATTTAGCACATGGGATTGGCACCTTCATGCTTGATTTATGGTTCTAACCCTAGAAGGTTATTTATATATCAGTGGTATATGATTTATGCCTGAAAGGAAAAGCTTCCCGAATCTGTACACATGTCTAATTTCTGCTCTTTCCCAGCTCTCTGGGTACTCCAGAAATACAAGCTATAAGATATTCCAAATAACCCCACCCCTGAGTGAGTAGTGAAGGAATATTTCAAGTGCTGCTTTTTTCTTACCAGTGTAGAAGATTTTAGGTTAGTCTCTTTGGGGTTATTCTTTCCC
>NW_006287548.1:1037759-1050882 GCF_000327345.1 Myotis davidii
CCATTTCCATCCCATCACAAGGACCATCTAGCCTACACCTCATCCATGAGAGCAGAAATACAGTGCCTCATACACATACATTTGCTCCATAAGAAATTGGAGGAGGTTGGATGGCCACATTGAACAAAGGCCCCAGGCCCTTGCCAGCATGAGGTCAGGTCCAGAAATCAGATGTGAGGTTCCCTGTGTGGCAGCCACACCACACACTAATGTCAGGTCCAGTGGGCTTGTGTTTTTTCAACCTCAATTATGAAGCAGGAGTGTCAGGAGACTGTGTGGCCAAGCACCGCTGTGGAGCTTGACAAGGTATTTTATCAGCATATGATGATATCCGATGTAGGCGAGCCCAGGGGATGAAGTAGGGCTCCCAAACCAGCAGCAATCTTGGTAGACCCACTGTGAGTATACCCATGGGTGTGCCACCAGAGAGACAGGCTTGACCACCCTGAAGAGGAGACTCCCGGGGCCTGGGAACAGGGTCAGCAGAGTTGATGGAAGGTGTCAGAGCTCCTGTGGAACTCATCAGTGAAAGCTTGATTTATTTTCGGAATGCACACAGCACATCCTCACAGGAGGGATCCGGCCCCGTCCAAGTCATGTTGCAAAGAGACCTATTAGCAAGCACCTTGGGTGTGTTAGGCATTGTTTCTACATAAATGTCTCCTTTAATCTTCACACCGATACTGTGAAGTAGATTGATGTGAATACTGCTAGGGCCTCCAGTACCCATTCTCCATTTCTTTCTACCCAAACTAACAGCAGACTGCTTTTGTTCATGTCGATGATATGCCCACTGAACACCCTTGATTTCCAGGCCTCCTTGGGGCTATGAGAGACCACGGGACATGGCACTGGCCAAAGGGCAGTAAGTGTAAGTCTGCAAGGGAAGGCTCTCAGGAGGCCTCTTGTTTCCCTGAAAAAGGACAGATTCATTTGGATATATATGCCTTTTGCCCGTTACCTACCCTTGTCTCTTCTTTCTGCAGAGAAGGACATTGAGATGCCTGGAGGAGCAGCAGCTGTCCCACAACCAACTGTGAGAGAATGGTAGAGCAGGAAGCTGGGAGGAGCCCAGAATCTTAATATATCAGTATTATCTCCATTTTACAGATGGGAAACTGAGGCTTAGAGACATACAGCTATCTGTACAAGGTCACAGCATAGGTCAAATCTCTATCTTTCTAAGCCCAGATTCCATGCTTTTTCCATAAGTTCTGTTTAGAGTATAGTTTTAAGATGAGAGACTTTAGCGAATACACAGTAGATTCTTGAACAACATGGATTTGAACTGTATGGATCCACTTATATCCAAATTTTTTTCAATAAATGATTATACTGTTTTCAATCTGAAGCTATGAGTCCCCTGATGAAGAGGACTGGCTATATGCATGGACCCATGCCATTTCATAGAGGGGACTTGAGCATCTGCAGATCTGGGTATTCACTGGTGTTCTGCAACCAAGGGACAACTTAAGTTTCAGTGGAGTTAAAAGTTATACACAGACTTTCAACTGCATGGGGGCTAGCCCTCCTAACCTCTGCATTGTTCAAGGGTCAACTGTATGTGTGCATTTGTTCTTAACTCAGTTAACTCTAGTAGAGTTAAGAAGATAAACCCTTATTTTTAGATGAGGCTAAATCCCTGGAATAGGAAAGACAATTAATAGGACAGTGATCATAGAGGGCTCAGAAAATGCTTTTACTATAACATTGGGGATTCCTGGGCATAGCTGTGTGTATGTGTAAATATATATTTATACAAGGTCATACACACACACACACACACACACACACACACACACACACAATGAGATTGAGTAAAAGTGAGAAAGAGGAAAAGAAGGGGTCATTATGTAGAAGTTATATGCAAATTTGAGGGTAGCAAGTGAACTCCTAATGGTGTTCTAGCAATAACAGACAGGATTTTTCTTTTCCCCCCTACACCCCTTTCCTCACCCCATTAAAATTACACCAGAAAGAAAAAGAAAAGCGTTAGTGTCCAAGATACTAGATTTTAAATATTTTTGCTTTTCAAACAATTTAATCTTCCGTGCCCTTTATACCCAAGTGAGGGTGAAGTTGTTTTGAAAAGTCACTTTCTTATTACCTTTAAAATGGGGTTTTGAAAAGAAGAGTGGTAGGAAGGACTCTCGTCAGGGACCTCTTTGTCTTTAATGAGCAGTGGTTTCCTGATACAGCCGGGATCTATTCTAAAAGCATCTTTATTCACATGCACTCTAACTCCAGGAGAATTAAGCAGGTTGAACACAAGCAAGTTTTTCAGTTATACCAAAAATGAATGATTTTCTCCTGGAAGTGCCTAAAGAAGAAAAGTCTAAGGAGAGATTTGGCCCTAAACTTCAGCACCCCTGGACCCTGAACTTCTTGGCTATTGTTCTTGCTTTGATCACAGATATATGAAAGAAAAGAAATAAAGGTCCAGTACATTCGTAGCTGTGTCTTCCCTTTAGATGGAAAAGACCATATTGAGTTTCTCCCAAGAAGTCAGGGAAGATAAATATCATTTAAAGGTAATTACTATAGGGATATATGGCTTAGTATCTACTTTCTCCCAATCAATTGACTTAGTACAACCTTGTCCCCATCAGATGGCTTAGTACCACCCTTTATCAACAAAACCGCCTACCAGTTATCTGGGAATATCCAGTCGACATTTATTTAAATTACTATAGTGCACTTGGAATATATTAAATGCTATAGGAAGTGAGGAATAACTGAGTTGCATTCTTTATGGCAGGTGGGCCATGTTCATATATATGACCATCCTGAACTCTGGGTTCAAAATTGCCTTGCTCGGCCCCTGCATCAATTATTAAAAAATTAAAGTCTGGAAGAACTGGCAAGGCCTGGTTCTCACAATCTCATTCCCCACAGTTAGTCTTGGAAGGGAATGGGGAATAAGGTATCATGTTGTTAATAGAAACCCCAGGGTTTTACTTCTATTGAACCCCTTGGGAGGAACCAAAGAGCCAGTGGAAATGAGATGACACTATTTAAAGAGGGTCATTTGGTTCTAATAATGAAGATAAACAAAGTAGATAATTGTTTCCTGCCTAGAGAAAGGTCACTTGGGTGACCTTGTGAATAGTTCTTGTGAATAGATATTTTTAAAAATTCCATTTCATCTTTCTTATCAATCACTTTTCATTACAAAAATAAAAATTCTATATGGCACATGTTATTTTCCTTTTTCAAAAAGTTTTCTGTAATCATATTTGGCTAAATAAATAAAAATGAGTATGGGCGGGGGGAGTATTTTGGTGAAAATTACCACCAACTGAGAAGGCTGGAATCATTATGAGCTGGAATCTTAGACCTTCTGTAGACCATTTATTTGTCTTAAATTATATTACCCTAAACACGATGTCAATGGTCTTCAGATTTTAGCTTATTGTCAGTGCCAACTTGATCCCCATTGAGAGTTATTAAGTGACTGTTCATCATCATCTAGTTAAAGACCTCTAGAACTGCTACCAACCCAGCCAACCTTACATATATAACAGATGCATAGAGTGCTCAGGAACTACCCCTAAAGGACTCATTCCCATCACCACATCCTTCAGATGACACTCTGACCTCATTCAAGGAACACCTGTAGCTATTTCTCAAGGAATTCAGCAAGAACATGAAATGGTCTGAAGTTCAAAGTTATCCCATATTTTTATTCTTTTACATAAACCTGCTTGACATCTTGGTCCTATTCACATGAATTTTATAATAATTATTAAGTCAGTGGCCACATATAAAATGCAGGAGCAAAATCAAGGAGCTCTATAAAGCCTGTGCTTTAGTGGGTCCGTTAGTATTATAAAAAGGATGGAAGCAGCATATGAAATGTTAAATAACTAATGGTGTTCTGGATCCTCCTACCTCAAACAAATTTCAGTGAGACATTTTCTGACAGCTTTTGAGATGGTTTTAGAGACGTTCTCAGCCCAAAGAAGTGGACCTACTAGTATTGGGCACAAATAGAGATAATCAAGAAGGCTTTTGCCAAATATCATGTTGTTCTTCATAAGGAATTTGGCATTTAATTCACTAATTACTCATTCAATCCCTTGAGAATGTTGGGTTACTGAGTGCCAGGCCCAGGGACATCGTTAGTATTCAGTGTGGGGAGTGGGTGCTGGCCAACCCTAATGGGGTTTAGTGGTTTCCACTCCTCTCCAAAAGCCTCATCCCAAAACAAAGGCTCCCCACCTTCCCCACCCAGTATCTCAACAGAAACTCTGAGTTATGTGGGAGAAGGCAGAGAGGCGAATTTAAGGGCTGGAAAACGAGGCCTATGGGACACAGTGAAAGGAATACGGATTAAAAAACCTGTGGAAGACGAGGCGGAGGAGGTATTTCGCAGCCTTCACCTTCTCTTCGGAACAATCTCTCAGGCTGAGAAACGCAGCCAGCTGTTCAGCATCTCCACTGAAGACTGACCCTGAGGAAACGGGTTCAAGCTCCAGCATTAGGGATTTAGGACACAAGAAAGAATTTCCTGACTTTGAGAAATGTTAAACATCAAGAAAAATCACCCTCAAGGGCTGAGGAATCTCTTTCTCTTGGGGTATTTAAAACTAGGAGATTTTCTTAGCTGTCTGGAATGATTAAAAGGTCCTGGCTAACACGTGGGGGATGGAAGGGATCACCAGATCATCTCTCTCAGAGTATCGTTTGGTTTGAAAAATTCAGAAGGCATTTTCAAATTGGTGTTGTTTTTTTTTGAGAAGACCCTTAAACGTAGGCTTATATTCTCCACTGACCCCCCCTTTGTCGATTTAGTATAAAATTTATGTTAAAGGAGCATTAAAAAAGGAAACACCAAGTCCTAAGTAAAAAAAAAAAATCTCATTTCTAGTTTCATCTTTTTAAGATGCTCGTGCCTGAGAAGATTACCACCTCAGTGTAAGTTTCCGTACCTGTAATTTAGAGTCTAAACTACCTGAACGGACATATCACAGGGTTACTATGAGTGTCAAATAAGAAATGAAAATGCTTTTAACAGTGACCATAATTATGCCATGCACATGAGAAACATCATTATGGAAAGGGCTTTTATATAAGCATCTCAGTATCTCTCTTGCATTTCTCTAGGAACTCAGAGGCCGTTCTGACAGGAAATCCTACACTCTCAAGGTACAGCTGGCTGTTCTTGCCACACCTCTGGCCCACGGTCAAGAAAATAGTTGAGAGAATTTCACTTTGAAGTCCGGCCTTGGAATATTCCCGGATAGTCTGACAAACCCAAGGGCCTCCAACTAGCATTTCAAACCTGGGCAAACATCTGAGCTCCCAATCAACCACTTGGCTGGGTTGGATCCAGGTGAGCAGGCTATCATCCTGTTCCAATGATTCCCCAAGAGTTTCCACATGGAAAGCATGGAGCTGGGTCACATGGCTTAGAAAGCAGCCAGGGAACATTGCCAACGAGACCCCACAACAGGTTCTGGAACAAGGTTCGAGTTATAACATGCTGGTGCCATTTCCTTGGCTAAGGAGCTGTTAGAAGACACTGCAGATGAGCCCTTGGGGGTTCAGCCTTCTCCTCTCTCCTCTGACACTGTTTCCTTAATTTGGTGAGTGGCAGCTAATTGGGAGAGTGTTGATGAGGAAAGTACATCACTGCTTTGGGGCCTGGCCCTGGGGGGACCTGGCGGTAAGCCTCTCTTCCTCACTGTGTGTGTTCCCTCACCTTCATGGTTCCCTTGTCATTTTCTTTTCCCCCACGGTGAGCCAACTTCCTGGAGTCCTGGATTTGGCTGTTCCCAAGGTATCAATCAGTGTTGTTTTACCAAAAGAGCTTTGTTGGGACTCAGGAAAAACCCAATCTTGGTTTATTTCCAGGCTTTCACTTAGTTAGTGGAAAATTAATTTGATCTCAAACATATCAGGTGAAGAATAGAGAAAAAAAAGTTTTTTGAAGGAAGGAAATGGCCAATAGCTAGAGAGCCATAATGAGAATTGTCGTTAAATCTTTAAGCTCAGGAAAACTTGGCTCCCTACAAGGTGGAATAAGAGAATAACTGGACAGTATTTATAAAGAAGCGATTGTGTTACATAACCCACCAAACTCAACCAGCAATTATTGATAAACACACCTTGAAATGGGCGGCGGTAGCCTCCACGTCCCCCATCAGCTCTCACAGTCGGAACATGCTTCTGCAGCAAACTGAATCTCAAAAAGGAACACGGGTGAGTATTTTCATTTTTATCATCAGAATAGTTTAACTTTTTCCAGGGCCTGACTCTTTAAAAAAATCTTCTTTCTCTTCCTGCTGGTCCCTTGGTAATTTCTTAGGTGAGAGAAGGGGAATAAAAGCTAAAACAAATACTACTTTGGGGGGAAAGCCACATTCCAGATGAATTTCTGTTGTTTAGTTCATTCCCACCTTTTCCTTCTCCCTCAGGGATAGGGGATAGAGCATGCTTTACCCCACACAGTTACAAGTTGACATAGTGAAGTTCGCACCAAGTAAAGTGTGAGGGGCAAAAAACTATGATTTCTTGAGTCATGCAGTTTTAACTTTCAAATTAATACTTGAAGGGGAAACTGGGATGTCCCCCTCTCAGTATAGTTAGGTACCATAGCAGGCTGTTGGAAGAAAATTACATTGATGAAATGGTTAGACAGTGATTAATATGCGCCATAACTTGTTGCAATTTTCCTGTTTCAGCATTCTCCTCTTCCCAGAGTGATGTCCAATTACTCATTATTGATCAGCGATTGCATTGCAGAGAGTGCAATGGCAGCATCAATTCGTTTCGTCCTATTGAGTTTTAGCCAATAACAATTGATATCTGGCACATGTTTCCCAAAGACATTTGTCTGCCATCAGGGAGTTGATTAACAGGTTGGCAGTTTGTTTGCGAAAAGGGGAGGAAATGTGTAAAATCTGCTTATGAATTTGTTCTCATCCCTGATGTGGGGGGAAAAAAAGGCAGCGATCTCCCCTCTTTATCTAAATTTAGCTTCTACGGTCGCCTGTTTGCTCCTGTCAACCTGTTCACATTCAACACGGCACTGGCCTTATTTTTTTGTTGATAATCATGTGAATAATTAAAGTCCAAGTACATGAAACCCACATAAATCATCTTCAATGGGCACGTAATGAACCTGGGCTCAGCCATTGCTCACAGCATAAATTAAGGCCACAATATTCATGATGTAAACTAGGCATATTATTTCCTCCTGCAGAATTCACAGTAACCTGCTTGTCACTCAAAACCTGCCACCTTCCAGGGAGTCAGCAAGAAACGGATCCTTCGCTCCCCAACCGTCATGGGGACCACTGACTACTTTTGCCTCCCACTGGCCTCACGTTGATGTTACATGAGCAGATGACATGCTATTTGTTTTGAAAACCTCACTTGCTTCATTTGGCCATTCTGACCGCGGCCTTAGCATTTGTCCTGTGCTTACTTTGAAAGAGGACCGTCCAGAACTATTAACCTCTTGCTAATGTCATCAATCATGTGCTTGGCACATGGGCTCTGCTAGACAAACCTGACAACATCTGCCATGCGTTCTGCAACTTCCTTTTGGTTCCTCACACTTTATTTTCACCTTCATCTCTGCTTGCTGGCGAGATGTATGCCTGATCCCGCTTAGAAGCCAGGGAGCTGGGAGCGTGCCATTCCGCCACAGGGCCGCATGCCTTGCGAGACACTGGGGCGGCCGTGGTGTGTGGCTGGCAGGCGGCCCTCGTGCCAATATCCGATGACCACTGAAGTGATTTTCCAGAGAAGCTCCTTGATGCAGAGGGCACTGCGGCTGAGACACCACTCATATGTGGCGCATATATGTAGCATATTATAGGCATCCTTGGAAAAATAATTTTCTTTAGAAAATAGGTTTGACATTTCCTGCCCAGACCTAAGAAGCATCGGTGTTAGCCAAAGCCCTGCTCTTTAGTCCTCTGCACCCTCTCCTTTGCCAACCTCAGGGCAAAACCCCTTCTCATTCTTTGTCATCATTGTTCTCAAGACCAGCAGTTGCCTGGCATCAGGGTCATGCCAGCCTGTTGAAGATACCAAGCTGTTGCTCTGATTGAAATATCTGGGAGCCCAGAGATCCATGGCCATAACTCCTTCCAGAGATTGTAATGATCCCCACCCCACCCAACCTCCCCTCACCCCGCCACCCCTCACCCTCTGCCCCACATCTACTTCCTTACCTGTAGACATGTCTTCTGGCCAATGTTCTTAGGACTTTTCGATGAACAATCTTAAGAGATAAAACCAAGGTCCTGAAATATCCATCAGGCCTACTATTTTATTAGTCACCTTGTGAAAACTTGTCCTCAGCCTTTGGTGATGGAAGATGAAAAGTATGCAGCAGAGATAGACGGACTGTTAAATAAAAAATACTCAAACTCATAAAAATGTCATTAGTAATGAAGAATGCATTGGAAAGTTCTCCCAGGCATCAGCGTTATTTAAATGATCAAGGAAAATGGGCAGTCCTACCTCAAACATCTTCTCTTTTCTTTTTTTTAATATTTAGTAACTTTATTCTTGGCTTCCTAAGCCTGATATTTGTCTTTTTCAATGAGTATCATTAGTTGTGAATCTTTTTTAAATAAAAAATACATGTTTATATAGTTTACAAGCCCATTTATCTTCACTGCATAATTTTATTTCTTATGATAAGGCTGTAAAATAAGGTTCCTCATCTTAAAGAAGTTTTGAATTGTCAATGTTTGAGCGAAAGAGAAAAAACAGATGATACGGTCAACACTGATGCAAGTGTATCTTATTTCAAAAGAGTTCTCAAATGTTTAAAAGAAAAATTCCATAATAGGTTTAAGTGAAGAAGGCAGCAAGACACCCATCATGTGATGCCTGTGATAAAGAGACCAGAAATTGAGGTGGTATGAGAGAGCAGGCAATGCCCACAAATACATCGATAGTACATTTTTTCCACTTGGGTGCCCTCCCTACGCACACTAATCCATGGATCTGAGGGGGTTTTATCCACTGACAACCAATTTTCTGGGATAATTTTTTTTTCATTACTGAATGAGGCAATTTGTTCGTGAAGTACTGTAAGTATTAACTCTTTCTCAGCTAAATGGTCTTCACAAAAGATTAATTCTGACACTGGAGATTAAGGTCACCAAATCTAAAAACCTAGTTAGATGCCCTCAATTTCTAGCCACATCCCATCTTGTAGGGAGAAAAATAACAAGAGAAACTGTGATTTTCCAGTAAAACAGAAAAAAATAATAGTTTAATACTGGATCCATAAAAATGTTACAAATAAAACTGGGTGAGAGCTCCATCAGACTCTGGTTCTAAGTATTGTCTACCTCAAAAGCAGAAAAGCAGACCCAGAGAATATATATATATATATATAATTAGTTCACTGTGTGCTTGGATTCTCCTAGTTGCTGTGATGGGTGTGGCTCATGTTCAAGCTCAGACACTCTCCCCACAGATATGATAACTGGGGACATGGTATGGATAATTCCTTATGAAGCCCCATTAAGCCACTACAGCTGAGAAGAAAGGCCTTATGTATTAAAACTCTTAGTTATGAGAGGTGGAAAAACTAATCTAAAACGGCCTTATATGTAAAGGGAAGTTTGCTGGTGATTGTAATTAAACAGTTGAAAGAATCCATGTCTAACAGCTGGGTCCAGCACTCAGACAATGGGTTCAAGGCCAATTCTCACCTTCATTTCTTGACTCCAGGTCCTCAGCTCTGTTATCAGCCTGGCTAGTCCCAGGGGAGCTGACAGCATATCCCAGTCCAAGAGCATTCTCTGTGGGCCTCCAGCAGGAAAAAGAGAAGCTAAAAACTTCTCTTTCTCAGAAGCCCTGGCAAAATATCCTCTTCTGTCCCATTGGCTGTGCCTGGGGTACTTTCTTGACCCATCATGATGGCTAAGAGTAACATAATACTGATTGACTTAGGGAAGTGCCCTTGCCCACCCCTTTATCTGGGGATGGAGTCAGCTCTACTCTCATGTGGCTGAGAGTAGGTAAAGCAGCTCTTTCTTAGAGGGAGAGATAGAAACTCAGTGGCCTATATTTAAAAAATCAATATTATACCACAATTTATGTTCCTAAAATATTGGAGTTGTGTTGCCACAAAATGATTTAACAACATGGAGTAGAGTTATTTGCTCTGTTGAGAGATCTTGATGGATGTTAGCTTTGGGTTTCATACTCAGTGAAAGGTGTGTGGGAGTGAGGAAGAGGAGAGAGGTGGCTTGAACAGAGAGACTCACCTGGGGCTCTGGGTACCTGAGAGGACATCTACCACTTCTCTCAGTGAAGGGGTAGGTCTAAAACTACTTGGACCAATTGGATAAATCAGATCAGAGATCATAAAGGAATCAGCCATGGGCCAGTCAAACTATACAAGGTAAAAATGATGGATTTGAATGTAAAAAATAAAATAAAAAATATTTCAAGAAAATACAAGATACTACACATACAATCTAAGGATTGAGGAGAATTTCTTCACCAAGACTAGGAGTTCAGAAGCTAGATAAGAAAGGATAAATGCAAAAAAATCAAGAGTACTTGTATGGCAGAAATCCAATGAATAAAAATCACAGGTAAATATCAGAGTTAGAAAAAAAAGTATCACATTTAAAAGAGTTGATATCTGTAACATACAAAATCCTCTAAAAATTGTCACGAATAAGTAAAACAATCCAATAGGTAAAAGATAAAAATATGCAAATCACTGGAGAACACATCTAAATGACCAAATGCATTTATATTTAAATGCTCAAATTCACTAGGAATGAGGAAAATGCAAATTAAAGTTGCAATGAGATACCATTTTATAACCATCAGATGGACAAATTAGTAAGAATTATCATACCAAGTGATGGTGGGCTGGTGGGGATGCAATGAAAAGGGTATTCTTATATATGATGGCAGAAATGTGATGTTTTATTGCTCTTTAGGAAAGCAATTTAGCAATAATTATAAAAATTGAAATTAACACTATTCAAAGCAATTCCACGTTTAAAATTTATCTCATAGAATTAAAAGCATCAATGCACGAAGATGTGTGTGTGTATGTGTGTATCATCATTGTTCAAAAAATACTAGAAACAAAATAAATGTCAATCAGTAAGTTAACAGCCAAAAATATTATGGAATATTCACAACCTAGAGTATGAAGGACAATGAACCAGAGCTATAACAGTTGACTTGGTTTTCTTTTCTTTTTTTTTTCCTTCTTTTTTAAAAATATATTTTTATTGCTTTCAAAGAGGAAGGAGAGGAAGTGAGAGATAGAAACATCAATGATGAGAGAATATCATTGATTGGCTGCCTCCTGCATGTTGGCCCAAGCCTGCAACCCACGCATGTGCCCTTGAATGGAATCGAACCTGGGACCCTTCAGTCCGCAGGCCAGCTAGGGCTGACTTGGTTTTCTATGAAAAGCTTTATTAGAGGGCAAGTCAGGATGATTAAAAGTGTATAATGTATCACAGCATAACAATATATAATATAACAACTATAGAATATAACCTCATTTTATAAAATAACATTTATAAAAACTGTAATTATA
Organism: Myotis davidii; assembly: GCF_000327345.1. Lineage (NCBI taxonomy): Eukaryota > Metazoa > Chordata > Mammalia > Chiroptera > Vespertilionidae > Myotis > Myotis davidii. The sequence goes on from NW_006287548.1 coordinate 1,049,308, forward strand.
TTAATACAGAGAAAAATATGGAAGACATACACTAGATTTTTTAAATTGATTACTTAGAGAAGAAACATAGGGGATATGGACAAGTAGGATAATTAACCACCTCAGTTTGCCTGAGTCTAAGGGATTTTTCAGAATGTGGGGGTTTTACGCTAAAATTGGGAGAGTCTGAATGAAACTAGGAAGGTTGGTAAACCTAGGGGTAATACTGTAGTGAATGGAGTGGGGAGGAAAAGTCAAGCGAAAAGAGGGGAAATATGACTAAAATGATGTAATCATGTATACATTAATATAAAATTACTTATATAGGTAGATATTATAAGTATGACAAGTGCTTCTGTGAATGTGGGGAAAAGGGAACCCTAGTACACTGCTGGTAGAAATGCAGACCAGTGCAGCCACTATGGAAAACAGTATGGAGCTTCCTCAACAAATTAAATATGGAACTGCCATTTGATCCAGTGATCCCACTTCTAGAAAGATATCCTAAGAAACCCAAGACACAAATCAGAAAGAATATTTGCACCCATATGTTCATAGAAGTGCAATTTACAATAGCTAAAATCTGGAAACAGTCCAAGTGCCCATCAGTAGATGAGTGGATAAAAAAAGCTGTGATACATTTATACCATAAAATACTATGCAGCACTAGAAAAGAAGACTCTCTTACCCTTTGAGACAGCATGGAGGGACCTAGAGAGTGTTATGCTAAGTGAAATAAGCCAGTCAGCAAAACCATATGATTTCACTCATATGTGGAATTTAATGAACAAACTAAACTACCTAGCAAAATAGAGACAGACTCATAGATAGAGAGCAGGCTGATATATATGCATAGCCCATGATCACAGACAGGCCTGGGACGGAGGGTGGGGGTAGAAGGGGCCAATGGAAGAACCAGGGGAACATCTGTAATACTTTAAACAATAAAGATAAATTAAAAGAAAAATCATCTATATATATAAAAGCCTAAGCAACTGGAACGACCGGAACGACTGGTCGCTATGACATGCACTGACCACTAGGGGGAAGATGCTCAATGCAGAAGCTTCCCCCTGGTGATCAGTGAGTTTCCACAGGGGGAGCGCCACTCAGCCAGAAGCCAGCTCATGGCTGGCCAGCGCAGTGGGGGTGGCAGGATCCTCTAGGGGGCCAGGGACAGGGAACCCTGGGGGGGGGGGGGACATGGCCCCTTTCCCAGGGGGAGCCGAGGGCCGGCTCCCTCCTCAGGGCCAACCTCCCATGCCCCGTCCTTCCCCACAGCCAGCAGGCCATGATCAGCCCGACACCCGCCCGCTGCAGTGGTGGCGCAATGGTGAGGGAAGGAGGAGGGGGAAGGTAGGGAACTGCACGATGGTGGGGTGCTGACAATGGCGGTGGCAGTGTTCTGTGTCCATTCCTTCCTCACCTGGCCTGGTGACCATTGCCTCCTCTCCAACCTGGCCCTGATGGGCCTGGCCCTGATCAGCCCTGATCACCGGCCAGGCCTAGGGACCCTACCCATGCAAGAATTTCATGTACCAGGCCTCTAGTAAAAAATAAAAAGGTAATTTTAAAAAGTAACTTTTAAAAATACTT
>NW_006287548.1:1050935-1052038 GCF_000327345.1 Myotis davidii
GCTTCAGCATGCAGACTGAAGGGTCCCAGGTTTTATTCCTGTTAAGGGCATGTACCTTGGTTGCGGGCACATCCCCAGTGGGGAGTGTGCAAGAGGCAGCTGATCAATGTTTCTCTCTCATCGATGTTTCTAACTCTCTATCCCTCTCCCTTCCTCTCTGTAAAAAATCAATAAAATATATTAAAAACAAACAAACAACAAAAAACAGAAGCCTATGAGAATACAGAAGAAGGAGCACTAACTTTGCCAAATAGAATCGTGTAAACATAAAGAAGAGGAATGTTGAGGGTTGGAGAAAACAACTGAGAGTTTGCAGAATGGAGTAAGGAAGGAGTAAAATCTAAAAAGCAAGAACACCTGGCACAAGGCCAAGGGTCAGGCCCAAGCAAAGTGTATTTGAGAATGAGAAGCTTCCAGGGACCTGTGTCTAGAGGTCAGGGGTCAAGGGTCAGGGGAAGGTGGCGGAGAGGAGGTGAGAAGATAAAGCCGCACAATTAGGGAGAGGTGAGACTGTGAAAGGGTCTGTGCACCCTGCCAAGGAGTCTGAATTCACTTCGAAGGCACAAGGAAGACGGAAGAAGTCTCACATCAGGGAAGAGACAAAATCGAATTTAGCGTTTAAGAAGATAACATGAGCACTAGGATGGCCAATTGACTTTATGTCAAATGCCAGTTCCAATTGATTGGTCATGAGAGCTTGAAGGACAAGGTTAAGAAAGACCGTGGTCACCCATGTCCAGGCTTAGCAGTGAAAGTGCCTTGGCCAATTAGCAATGCCTACTGTGGCCCAGGGAGAAGGAGAATAGTGACAAAGTTGCTATGTGTCTTCCAACGCAGCACCTACCAGACCTGTGGAGGAGGAGCCACGTGGAGGAGATGGTGAGGGAGAGCAGGTGATTGACTAAGTCACACAGGAGCTGACAATGTCACTGACATCCCAGAGGCAGAGTGCAGGAACCAGACTTGGAAGAGATTTCAAAGGAATTTAGGAATGGATGCGATCCAGGCACTAAGGGCATCTCTGGCTAACAAGCAAGTCTCAGATGAAGATTGCTTTATTTGATTGGAACCGCTTGCACTTGGCTTCCAAGCACACCTCTGAG
>NW_006287548.1:1052689-1066650 GCF_000327345.1 Myotis davidii
AGAGTTCAAAGCTGAGGCCTGCTGAAGGAATTTAGGAATGGATGCGATCCAGGCACTAAGGGCATCTCTGGCTAACAAGCAAGTCTCAGATGAAGATTGCTTTATTTGATTGGAACCGCTTGCACTTGGCTTCCAAGCACACCTCCGAGAGGGCATGGTGACTCAGCAGTTCCAGCAATGCTTGCCAGGGCGTATCCAGCAAGGCTTGCCACCCCATCACTTCCCGGTGTCTGTGGCCCTGGCTGCTTACCCAGCAGTCCTTGTGATTTATTCTCCAGAGCAGCTCTCGGAAGTTGAAAGGTCCTCCTAGAGCTGAAAACAGGAAGCCTCCCCCACTCACCTGGCCGCGGGGCCAGGAAGGAATATGTGTGCTCTGACACGCCAGCCGCGCGAGTTCCCATTATGTCAGCAGTGTTTACCATCACCAGGCACTTCCTGTGACATAGGAGCTCCGCCAAATCTCTAAACCAGCAGAAAGGAAATGACTAACTCCAGGAAATCATCCCTCTCCCTCCCCCACTACCCTCCTCTACCCCCCAAATGGAGATGCTGTTGGACTTTCACTAAAAATATCAATACCATCTAAAAATAAGGTTCATCAGCTCTGTCCTTGCTCCAGGAAATCCTGGCCAAAGCGCCTCTTACATCACCGCCAGCCCTTGTCAAATAGCCTCTCAGGGCCACGCCCCATCTGTCCTCTAAGCTCAAGTTCACTTCAAAATCCACCTCCTTCTGCCTTCGACACCAATGAGAGGGTTGAGCATTGCTGGCCATGACTGTATCAAAAAAACAAGCGTCTTCCCAAGGGACGACAGGTCATCCAACACTTCCTCCAGCACACGCACCCGCAGTGGGTTATTTCCTGTCTGGTTGGCTTCCTCCAGGCTCATGAAGGTTTCAGTGTCATTTGCAGAACAGGAAAGAGGGCAGAGCAGGGCCTGAAACAGCCTCGAGTGGACACGCAGCGGCTGGCCTGGAGGGGAGGGTGGCGATGGAGCCGTTTGTTAGGAAACCACTGACAGGCACGTGGAGTATTTGGCAATGGCACTGCTCCCGCCGCTGGTTCCTGGGGCACTCGGTCTGCTGCAGAGTTTATGCTCTGTCTTGCAAGAAGAAACCGCTGCTGAAGGTTGGCATTGGCCTTTGCAGGGTGAGAGGGGCCCGGGCTCCTGATGGGCTGTACTGATCGAGGGGCAGAGTTGGGAAGAAACGCCTGAACCCCAGTCCAAGAGGGAAGGATGGGATGGCAGAAATGGGAAATAATTCTTGATTCAGCCCTTAACCCCTCCATTACCAGAAGATTTCCTAGTAAGTGAAGTGAGTTATAGGTTTTACTCCCCAATCAGGGAGGCAGGAGGGTCTCAAACGAGGCCCCTCACCCCTAGGGGAGGCAGCATGGCGTGGTGAATAAAGGCTTTGAAGTCAGACTCCAGGTTTAATTCTGTTGTCACCAAGCATAGTGCTGTGATGTTGAGCAAGTTACGTAGCTTCTCTAGGACTTCATGTATCTCTCCTGTAAAAGAGGGCTTGTCATGAAGATGAATTACAATAAGAAACAAACAGTGCTCCGTGCATGGTCTGCCATCGGTGCCCCCATCTGTTTTCTCTATTGAATGTGCTAGGATGTGATGGGTTCTCATCTGGTTCTGAAGATCCCATGGAGACAGAACAGGCTAAGCCAACACACAGGGGACACTGCAAGGGATCGGGAGTGCTCGGTTGATGGGAAGGGTGTGTAAACTCAGTATCTGAAAGCAAACAGGACACATTGCTTCATTCCAAGTCCTTGGTCACAGTGGCAGAGAGCCCTGAGAAGGGAGAGGACACTGGGACAGGCAGGAACACACAGGGCGGGGTGCGCATGTGAGGCCCTGCTGTGCTGGATGATGTCCCCCCGGCCTCACGTCTGCTCCAGGTCCCCCAGGAAGGGCTCCGGGGAAGGGTTCAGTGGCCCCGGCCATCCTGGCCCCCAGCAACTCTGCAGGAAAAAGACTCCAGCCCTCTCCGCACACCTCAGCAAAGGGGGCTTGGCCCGTGTGTCTCCAATGCGATGATGGGGAGGAGAGGATGAGCCACCAGGAGGCAGCTTTGGAGACCAGGGGGTGAAGACAGAATGAGAACGTGATAATCATTTAAGAGAAAAATAACTCACTAAATTGGTGGGTTCAAATGAAGCCTTTGAGCTGAAGTTACTGTTGACTTTCGGGGCCTCGTGTAGCTGGAAGTCAGTGTGATTCTCAGGAGCACCTCTGGGGAGCACAGCTTCTGCCTCTATCTCTCTCACTCTCTAAATAAACAAACAATAAAGCCCTTCGATGAAGAATAAAAAATTTAAAAAAAGAAAGAAAAGAAAGAAAGAAAGACCATGTGAGGTCATAGGAAAGAGATGGGGCTGTCTGTGAGCAGCCTTCGGAGTGACTGTCTGTGAGCAGCCTTCCATTCCCAGTGCCTCCCAGAACCAAGGAAAGCTCACCGCAGCGGAAGGCAGCAGCAGGGAGAGGAGCTCACCGGCATTAATTACAATTTCACCTCCTTGAGAGCAGAGATCTTTGTTTCCTGTTCAGTGAGGACCACGAGTGCCTGGTACATGATAGCCGCTCAATAATTACCGGCGGAATGCATTTCATAACGTGCTAACTGTACCCTATGGCTCTCCCAATATCTTATGTGTTTATTGGATGGGATATAAGTGTATTATTTTCATATCAGTAAATACCGTGTAGTGAAGTTTCATGTCAAACGTAGCTCGTCATCCCAGACTCTCATTGTAGTCAACAACTTTATCCCTAACATTAAAGGGAATAAAATTCAAATCATATATATATATATAAATCTGCTTCAGAAATTATAGTGAGGCCCCACACTGGTGCAGATTCTCATTACTTAACATTCAGGGTGGCCCAGCAGTAATTTCAAAGCTGTACAAACGGTCCCAGTCTGGGATCTAGCCCCTTGCCTCTGAGACAACCACAGGCACACCAAGGGGTTTGGTTGCTTGGTTTTGCGGGTCATGACAGAGTCGATCCCCTAGGGGGCAGTGTGTGCACATGTTTCCGCTGAGCCAGGAGCACATTTTATGGCCGCTGAGGTAATCGCCACAGCAACAGATGTGGGGGGGTCTGAGAAACAAAGTCCACTCCGCAGGGTTGCTCTTTAGGTGGAGCAGCAGGAAGGCGGCCTGCAAGAACTGCGCAGAGAGGAGGAAAGCCGGGTGACACAGCAGAAAGCTGGGGGATGGTCATCCTAAAGGCTCCAACCCCCGAATGGCTTAAGGTTCAACACAGGAACGATTAGACACGCTTCTTAACACTGGCTAAAGGGTTTCTTAGTATTTTTATTTATGGCACGTTACATTTCATGTTTCTGAAATTCAGGCAGAATTGTGTTTCATTTTCTTATCTATTCCGGGTGGTAGGTCAAATTCAATGAAAAATTAACCAGTTTTACTTGAGTAATAATAGTTCAGACTGTATGATCGAGGGCTTGTAATGTGCTGTTTCCCTGACGTGACTAAATCGGTTACATTACATTCTTTAATGCTCCCACATCCCGATGAGATGGAGACTATTCTCATTTTGTAGGGAGGGGATCATGGTGGAGAGCTGCAAATTTCAACCTTGTTCATCTCCTGGCACACATAAACTAACTGCTAAAATTCTGTGGCACACCAGGAAATATATTTTTTTGCAAATCTGACAAAAAAATAGGTGTACTTTTGTTTCATTCACACTGGGCATATGGCTATATTGGCTATTGTCATTTTTTCATTTGGGAAAAGAGGTCAGTACCTCCGACTCAATTGTCAGCTATTGCACGTTTTATAAATTCTTGTGGCATACCAGTTGAAAATTGCTGCTTTAACGAATAAAGTTCCAGGTATTGTCTGCTTTAAAAATTCTTGCGGCACACCAGTTGAACATCACTGGTGTAGACAGTTTACATAATTCACTCAAGAGCCCCATCCTAAAAGTGGAGTCCAGAACCCATTCTGTTAATTACTTAGCTATTTTACCTTCTAAACTTAGCTAATTACTTAGCTATTTTACCTGTGCCTCTCAGACTTTCATGTGTATGCATATTACCTGGGGGTCACGGTAAAATGCAGGTGGGTGGGGCATGAGATTCTGCATCATTGAAGAGCATCAGACGATGCCAATGCTGTCCATGGACCACATTTTGAATAGCAAGAGCTTAGCAGAGTGTGTGTGTGTGTGTGTGTGTGTGTGTGTGTGTGAATGGGGGTGGTATACAGTTTAACAATGTGCGTGGTACAATCCCTGCCCTTAAGAAGGTTCTACCTAGTACCATGGTTGGCAAACTGCAGCTCGCGAGCCACATGCGGCTCTTTGGCCCCTTGAGTGTGGCTCTTCCTAAGCCTTAGGAGTACCCTAATTAAGTCAATAACAATGTACCTACCTATATAGTTTAAGTTTAAAAAATTTGGCTCTCAAAAGAAATTTCAATTGTTGTACTGTTGATATTTGGCTCTGTTGACTAATGAGTTTGTCAACCACTGACCTAGTAGGTAAGGTTAAGACAAACACACAAATAAGAATATTGTGAAAGAACATGGATGTCAAGGACCGCAAAGGTAAAAACAAAGAACAACTCAACAGGAACTAGAGAGATTTCTAGGGAGGATGGTGCACCCCACAGCTTTGGGAGGGATAAGCAGGATAAAAAATAATACAACGCTCCTACCACCAGTACTAGCAAGCTGGTGGGGGAGGGCCAACGGTCACACAGAGAACCCTAGTACAGGCACGGGTTTTCCTACAGGCTCCCAGGAGGGCTGGGGGAACAGGAAGGAGGGAAGGGGTGAGGTCGGTGAGCATCTCAATCGAGACTGGAATTAGAGAGCAGTGGGTTTGAAAACACAAGAAATGATGCTCTCAAGTGGCCATGGGCCCTGAGGAAGGCTTCATAGAGGAGAAGGTGTTCCAGATAAACCATGAAAGGCAGATGGAGCTTTGACAATGGAGACAGTAGGTTATTTCAGGGAGAGAAAAAAAACAAAAAAACAATTCAAGCCAAAGTTCTGAAATATAAGAATAGTGCAAAGCTAATTTGGGGCTGAGCACAGTCTTATTTTCTCTTTCTGGACATATGGAAAGTTATGCTGGAAGCCATGGTTTAGAGCAGTGCTTCCTAATTCATATTAAAAGTTACTGAAGGAGTTGAAAATACTTGGATGCTGAGATTCCAATTTCCTTTGTCTGAGGTAGAGCTGGGAATAGGTATGTTTCAAAGTCTTCGTATTTTAATTAGATGATACGTATTTGCAGTCAGGTTGGAGAACCCTAAGCAAGCATGTCAAACTCAAAGGCTAACACGGGCCATATAAACGAGGCATGTGGCCCACGGGGTTGCCATACTTGCCCTAAAGCAGTGGTCGGCAAACCGCGGCTCGCAAGCCACATGCGGCTCTTTGGCCCCGTGACATGGGTCACAAAGTTTCAATCGCCCTGTATGTGCGTGCCCGCATGTGGTATTTGTGGAAGAGCCACATGGAAGAGCCACACTGAAGGGGCCAAAGAGCCAAATGTGGCTCACGAGCTGCGGTTTGCCGACCATGCCCTAAAGCAATGGTTCTCAAACCGTGGACCGGCAGCCTCAGCACCGCCTGGGGACTTGTGAGAGATGCAAGTTCTCAGCCCCCTCCCGCGAGGCAAGGCCAGGCGTGCTGAACCAGAAGCCCTGGTGGCTGGGGGGATCACAAACCCTCCTGGTGATTCAAATGCAAGTCAAAGTCTGAGAACTAGGATTCGAGAGACTCCCTGCTCCAAGTGTGGTCCATAGACTACCGGTGTGGGTATCACCTGGATGCTTAGTATCAGTGCCGAATCGCAGGCCTCACCCAACGGCCAATCAATGAATCAGAACTGTGGGTTCGCAAGATCCTCAGGTGATGTGTGTAAAGTTTGGGAAGCACGGTAAACTTCAGGGTGGGCAACCTCAACATTTTTAGATAGTAACAGGGAGCAGCTAACGGTTAGAGTGGTGATGTAGCTCCTGGGGGTAGTAGGAACAATCATTTGGTCATTGTAAAATAGATTATGCAAAACACATCCTCCACAATACGCCTTATCTGATCCTACAAGGTAATCATAGGAAATTTGTTTCCTACTTTATACGCCCCCAGACCTTCTTCCTCCTCCTCATATCTTCTTCTAGGCTCCACCAGAGAGCAGTGCGCTGGGGCCCTGGGGTACCAGGCGGCCTCTGCTGGGAGCTCCTTTCATGGTGGAATCCAGCCAGTCATTGATCCAACAGTGAGAGCTATCTCAGCAGCAGGACTGCGCTCGGGCCCAACTCCAGCTTGTAGAATACTTCTGATAATAAGGGCGCCTAAATGAAGCATCCTTCTAAAGGCCTTCACTGTTAATTTGGCCCGGGGAAAAACGCCAGCGCATTATACCAGGCCTTCCAGTCATTCTGCTGGGGCTACGTAGACTCTCTGAATAGATGTCCATAATGAGATTACTCGAAATGGAATTCATTACCTGACTTAAGATTTATTGCTTTTTAACGAGAAATGTAAGGGCTACACATCCTCTGCTCCCGGAGTTGGCTGTGTGACCACTCGGCTTCTCCGTTCCAGGCTGGGGCCGGGTCACCTAGGCAGAGGAAATGCTAAGTGAGGGTAGGGTGGAGAACTAAGGACGGAGGGAACCGCGTGGCTTCATTAGAACCGGCACAGGGGAACCCCAGGACTCCGCTGCTAAGTTCTGCTTCCACGGTCTCACCGTGGGCACCGAGGATGGGCCAGTCACCTCCCTGCCAGTGTAATTGGAAAGACTCCGAGGGGCCTGAAACGCTGAAGTGCTGTAAATTAGCCTGCTCAGGCCTGATGAACATTAAAGGGAGCGTGCGGTTAACTCCCCGCACATGCTAATCCCCTCGTCTCCCCACGGGGGGCCTTTGGCTGGGAGTGTTACAGGCCCATTTGTTCTGCCTGGCTTCTCCATCAGGGCACGGACCTCAAGGTGAGTTAATAGGCTTGGCTTCTCAGCACCTACTTCTAATCTGTATTTACCATCATCCTATATATTTTAACAAACCTCTGGTGCATGGCACGCCATTGAACACTGCAGAGAGCAGATAAGAGGCACAAAGCAGCCACCATATTCTGGGGGTAGAGGACGTCCTGCGTCGTCGCCCTGGTCTATGTCGCTGCTTGGTCCTCACGCGGTCACCCATCGGCCACGTCTCCTAGGCCTCGTCTTCTTCACACTGTCTGTGGCCACCTCCACCGCCCGGGTGGGGACAAAGGGAGGTCGTGACTAGGCAGCCTCCTCTTCCAACCACTGCCATTCTGTTTCTTCTGCCCCCACCCCTCCCTTCCCCAGCGTGCTCTCTCTTCTGACATACGATGTAGAAATATTGCTGATGGTGGCTCTCCACCAGATAATAATCTTAAATAGATGATACTTACATAGATAATAGGATCAAGTGAAACAGGATGGGAAAATTGATAATTGCAGATTAGGAGGAAATATAATTAGCAAACCAAACAAAAGCCAAATTTAGGGGGTAATAAGCATGATGTGTGAGAATTGTGAAGAATGAGATCTTTTCAGAGACACGTCTTTACCCCCGAGGTAAAGGCCTGAGCGCCCTCTTTCTAGGCTCCGGAGTGTGTCTGAAGCGGCATGTTCTATTTGTTTAAAGGTTTTATAGTCTGAAAGCAAAAGGGACTATTACTGCAGATGTTCTTCCCTGTAGCTTTCAGAACTAACTAGAGCGAAACTGTCATCTGAGGTTATGATATTGCCCTGGACAATTGCAGGACAAGCCAATAGCCTGCATTCTGGTTATTATGTTAATTTGTATATAAGTCTTGTCAGATAGCCAGGCATATTGTTAAAAATGGGAACTAATAACCATCATCATCTGACGATCCTGAGACAAGTATGACAGTGGCACATGCTGGCGAAGGCCATGTTTGCACGACCGAAATAATGAGCCCATGGCCCGGGCTGCCTGATGATTTCAGATGTCTTGTAGTCGATTTGGATTGTCACTTGAGCAACACTCCACCGATCTGGGATCAGCTGCTTCTGTGGCTGGAAAACATCACATTTTCCTCTCTTTATCGACTGCGAAATGGGACAAGCTTCGTCGTGTCCCGGGGCCTTCTAATTTAATACAGAGCGTGCCTCTGCCACCAGCCCTCAGTGCTGACGGGGACACTGGGACTAGACCACGTGGCGCACCAAGCCTGGCTCGAAGGCAAAATGGTCAGGTAGATATTCCCAGCCACCAGATGCCCGTAAATATGGATTCTGTGAGTGCCCAGAGCAGTGCATTCCAGGCCGGAACATTCCTTCGGGAAAGGCGTCTGTCTTCCACTTTCTCTTTCAGTTGGAGGCTCCTGGAAGAAGATGGGATGGATGCTGTTAGGGCCTCTAGCGACTGTCCAGCATTCAGAGCCCAGGTCGGCGAGGCCCACTGCCTCTGGCTGGGCTGGACGCCTCTCAATCAATATGGCATTCCCAGTGGCATATTTAGATTGTGGAATGATTGAACGGGGACCTAAACTTGCTGGTTTTTAGGAGTGTTTTCAGATATTCTTATTCCTGCATTGTAACGTGTCACAGAGCAAAACCAAGACTCTTGCCTGAAATAATGATTAAGTATCTGTGGCTGGAATTTGCTTAAAGTGCAGAAATTGGGGAGGCTGGCTGGGGAGGGGTGATTGAAAGGATTTAACAAACAAAATCCTAAAAAAAAAAGAGAAAAATATTTTGTACACTAACATATCTTAAAAGTTTATGAAAACACAAATATATTTCAGCCAGGTGGCTTTAGTGGCTATCACTATAAAAGATTCAAACATTTATAAAAATTCATAGAACAGAAAATGAAAGTTGCCCTTGGTTCCCCTCCTTGCTTATTCCTCCTAAACTCTCACATCCCTTCCCAGAAGCCAATGCTTCCCTCTAGCTCTGTTTCTGTGATTGGGTGCCATTACCTGTTCACATGTGCGTGTCTTTTAAAAAATACATGCGGTCATTCCAATACATTCTGTCCTGTAACTTGGTTTACCATTAAATATGACTTGCAAAATTTTTTCTCTATCCATATGTAGAGCACTACCTCATTCCCTTTAACAGCTGCCTGGTGTTCCTATTAAGATGAAGCATAGTTTATTTATTTTCATTTTATTTTTTCCGTCTCCATTTATCCCCTTTATTCCCTCTTCTTCCCCCACCCCATCCTCCTCTATCAGCACATGCTATCCATATCCATGAGTTCTCTGTCTTTTTTTCTTTGTTGCTCAATCCCTCCATCCCTGTCCCCCAACAACCCACCCAAATCATAGTTTATTTACATATTCTCCAATTGAATATTTTTATTTTATTTTTCTGATTTCAGACCCTGGGTCTGAACATTCTGGAGCTCACGTGTAATTCTAGAGTAGAATCACCTTTACAATTTTCATAACTACGGCCACTTGCCTTCCCAAAGAAATCCCCAATAATATTGGGATTTCTGCAGATTCATAGGGTACTCTCTGAATATATTCTCTGAGAGACAGTAGGCTCAGTTGTTTGGAAATAAGCAGAGTTTACTCATTCACTTCTGACACTTAGCTCCCTGAGCAAGTTATTTAAACTCACTAGGCTTCAGTTTCCTTACACATAAAATGAGGATAATATTACCGATGCTCGAGGACTATTGGGAGGGAAATGTGATAGCACCTAAAACGCACTTGGCACATAGTAGGTGCCTGACAAGCCATGGTTATTATCAATGAGTGCAGACATGACCCAAAATTCACTTAAGAGAGGTACGGTGACCTGCAGTTCCTAGAAACAGAAGTGACATCCTGGGGACAAAAAATCAGAAGCCACATTTTGTTGGTTTTGAATTTTACCAGCGTCTCTACGGTCTTTTATTAAAACCATGAAAAGCTGCTGGTTGTATTTGCTCTTCCACCTACATCTACATCCGCAATTTAGTCTCAAGAAATGAGCTCAGTGCAGGCCACATTCCCGGTTTACTTGTGGATATTTTATATGACAGGGTTTATGCAAAGAATTATGCTTTGTTAATTGTCCTACATCCCCAAGTTAACATTACAATTAACTGGCATTCCCCGAGCATTCCACTGATGTACTAGAACATGCCCGACCTAATTTATCACCCTGGCTTCCCTAAAAAAGTGGTCCTTCCCTGGGTCACGTTGCACGCCTCCATGGGCTTTGGGTTAGGGCGTGGCTGCTGGCACCGGTTGCTCCTAATGTGTTTTTCTTGGGGGAGGGGGCACCTAATGAGAGAACATTTATTTTTAAATTAGTGTGCCCCATTTTCTTCCTAGCTTTCAGCTGTTGTAGCAAACCTGCTCATGCACCCAGTCACCCAGATTTAGATGGAAATATCCACCGTATCAACCTCAGGAATAGCTAAGACAGGACCACTCATTTATTGCCAAGAAATCATTTGGGGCTTACAAATGAGAAACAGTTTCCAAATCTCTATGTTCAGTAATATTCCCATCGCCCCTAAACCTTATCTTATCTCACCTATTTAATTCTTTCTCTCGGCTGCCAGCTGCCATCCACAAGAGAAAAGCCAAGGCCAAAATAGAGGGATATTCATGAGAAGATCCTTTATTTTTTAAATGGGTTTTCATGGAGATTATATATATATACGATGTAATTTAAAATGCAGCTGTAGCAGCCTTTGGCAGTGGGTTTGAAGCCTTGCTAGACACTAGGTAGGGAGAGCAGAAAAGCATCACAGTTAAAACACTCTGGCCCCCTCCACCTTGCCCTTCACCTTGGGGGAGTGACCTTGGGCATGTTGCATGGCCTCTGTGCACTTCGTTCATCTCATCGATAAAAATGAAATTAACTTCAGTACCCACCCACTCAAGTCAATGTGAAGAGTAAATGCTTCCAACATTGCCCCACAAGCAGTGTTATATAAATGTGGACGATTGCTATTTGTATTTAAGAGTGCAGGGTCTGGGCTAGACTGCCCAGATTAAAATCCTGAATCTGCCACTTATTGTCTTGGTGACCTTGGGCAGGTCACCTTCCCTTTCCGAGGGGCTTCCTCATTTGTTAAGTGGGAATGATAACCGTATGTCAGGGGATTCTTTTAGAATCAATGGATGATATACAGTGTTTGGCATTTAGAAAGTGCTCATAATACCAGTTCATATTGTGTTTGGTGAACTATATCATAAGATGTTTGTACCATGCCCATAACAAATCTATCCTGGTTTCTTACAGGGCCTGATTTTAAAATATACCTCGGTCCACAGAAAACTCCTGGAGACATGAAATGTCACTCCTTATGAGTATATGTGGGGATTTTATTGATGAGGCAACATGTAACTGGGGGACCTTGGACCTCAGCCAGAGCAGTCATTTCTGAAGAAATAAATGGGCCTCATTATAAGGTGGTTTTCCCTAAAAGGTCAGTCTGCGCCCTGTAGCTGGAGGCTGGCATTATAGAAAGCTTCTAGGGTGTTATATTGCATGTCAATATTCCCCAGGTTCTATTACTGCTGGTGGGGCCTTAGCTTTCTGTTCTGTGTAGACAATCACACCCACTCACACCCACCCACACACATATGCTTTTAGCTGGGACCACTAGTCACCCCAAGTCCCGTGGTTCCCAGAGCTGACTCTGTTGCTTAGGAACGCCCATTTCTCAGGCTGGTTGCGCTGGTGAAAGGAGTCCGTGCTGCTTGCAGGTCTTGTTCCCTAATTCCATTTGGCTGAGGCAGGAGACAAGTAGCTCATTTTAATTAGAATTTCAAGCAAACTGCATTATGTTGTTGTGTGTTATTCCAAAAGGATAGAGTGCGTCAAGGACAGCTGTTGATGGAGTGAAGCATCCTGTTTATTCTGCCTAAGAAATACACATCTTTTCATTCACTCCACAAACTCTCTCTCGCCACGTGGCTCCTAATACATCCTGTGAAACAACAAGCTGTGCCCTGAGGCTCTCTGAGACAGTAACTGTGTTAAATAAGATGCCAGGCAGTACCCACGGGGCATCGCCATGCCAGTCAAGGGCAAGTCACAGGTCCTATTCTGCTCGCTGCGTCTCTGCTGGCTTGCCCCCAATCACAGCACCCTCCTAGGGAACCACTTCCCACCTGTCACCCCGAGAAAGGCCCTAGCTTGTGTTAAAGAAACCCAGAGGCTGTGCTGCCTTCGACCTGCAATTAAGTCCCTGCTGCTCTCCAAACCAATGAGTCCTTCCAAGTCGTAATCTAATTTATTTTTCCCATTTTCTAAGTAATGCCAGCGTCAGCGCGTTCATCATTTTAGACGCACTGATTCTAATTCCTAATTCAGACTTGTTTGTTCAGTAGAAGGTAAACAACCCCCTAGCTATCACCCACCCCCATTTATTTGGAGAGGGAGTTTCAGTGGGAGAAGATAAATAGCATGTCAAACACGGTTTGGAGGGACTGCAACTGAATAATTTCTAGTTTCCTACGCCTGTCTCCAGCTGTTGTGGCCCAGTGTGTCTCTGGCAGCTGTGTGCTGGCTTGGCTGAGCTGCTACTTAGTCAAATTAGATGAATACCTTTAAATATTTGTTTGATATAATCATCTCAGGCTAGTCCAGGAATTCACACATTGCACCACATGGAGGGGGGTGACTTGTTCCTAGGTACCTCTCCATGAACACAAAATCAAGCGGTTGATACCTGTAATCCCACAATCCCTAAGAAAATAAAGGGCAGACCATGTTTAAAGACTGGTGGACTCACATGGCCCTGGGGATGCATTAATTAAATCCCACAAACATTTATTGGGTGCTACTATATACAAGGAAACATAGGAGATATAAAGATCACAAGATATAGTCCCAATTCTCAAGTATAATTTAATACCAGGCTATAAAAACATCAGTAGTTAATTAATTGTTATTTAGATTTGGCCTCATTCCAAAAGGATCTAAGATGAAAGGATACTTGTGAAAATGCATACAATAGGCCCTAATGAAATAAAATGGGATTACGTGAGAAGGAGTTGGGGGAAATGAAGACTTGGGGAGTTCATAGGAAGCTGGAAGTGAATTAAGTTCAGAGAATACGCACCCTGAGAAATAATGCAGACCGAGGTGGGCCATAAATTTGTCTGGGAGTTTCCTGGAAGCCAGTACAAAACCAGAAACAAAATTGGTTGGTTGTATGATTAGCAATGTCTATATAGATCTTGTTCAGGAAAAGAGAATATATCAGGTATGGAAACCACATAGATTTTTCTCACATAAAGAGGCCTTTGATTTGTGCTAGTCAGGATCCATGACTATAAAGAATTACAATCATAATTTTTACTGGTTGGGAACAAGGACTTTGTTGCTATGTTTCAGCCAGTCCTTTTCACTGTCTTTCTTACTTCAAACACCCCCTCCACTATCACACACACACACAACACACACACATACACACACACACACATACACACCCCAGAAGCTGAAAATGCAGGATGTTGGCCCTCCCAGAATCCCTTGAACATGTGACCCAAGTGGGCCAATGGAATTCAAAGAGTAGGATGCTGGGAAACTCCCTGTATAATAATAAACACCAAGTCTGGATATATTTATGCTTATTCTAGATCAAGCAAAAATTTATAAACATAAATGAGACTCATGAAAAAATACTACAGTGGAAGCAAATGGAAACACTTGACCCAATGAAGGAGCTCATCTCTAAAAATAATCTACTACATGATTCAGAAGATAACATCAGGACAACATTGGGAATCCTTGAAAGACACAAGACAGGACACTATAAATGAAGACCTTATGGACCCCGAAAGCCGAGATTAAATGTGAAATTACAATTCAGATCAATGGAATTAACAAGGATCCCAAAAAAGTAAAAACTTAATTGGACTTCCCAGGTAAAGATAAAGCTTTGAGCTAACACTTCATTTCGCTCCCTCCCAAAAATCCTTATAAAAATTACTCTCTCTCTCTCTCTTC
>NW_006287548.1:1066676-1077392 GCF_000327345.1 Myotis davidii
CTAAAACCTTAATTGGACTTCCAGGTAAAGATAAAGCTTTGAGCTAACATTTCATTTCGCTCCCTCCTAAAAATCCTTATAAAAATTTCTCTCTCTCTCTCTCTCTCTCTATATATATATATATATATATATATATGCTGAGAACCAAGCCAATTTATACCACAGACCCCTTCAGAAGACGCAGGGATTAGCAGCGTCCTATCTTTTAGAAGAGGGGGTGAAGGAGGGAAGGACAAAAAATTAGGGGGATGGAGAAAGTTTAGAAACAGCTCCACCTCTATGACCCCGCCCCCAGCATGCTTCTGTTGAGTGCTATCTCTTGTCCCCAGCAGAAGCCTGAGGCTTATGTGACAGACAGGGTAAACTGGAGAATCTCTAGGCTTGGGGACACCAATGGAGACCCCCTCAGATTCTGTACCAAAACCAGGAGGGTTGACTACATAGTTACATATTGAATACTAGCTCTAGTCCCTTCTTCTATTGGCTTCCAGAATGTAGGCCTTTACTTTGCAGGAGAGAAATATGTCTTCTCTAGGGGATATAACCATCCCCCGGTACTGCAAATCCAAAAACCAAAATCCACCAACCAAACAAACTAAAGAACTGACAGTGGGACAGTAGAAGCTCTTCATTGATTCACAGAGGACAAACTACATCACAGAGAGCTGAGAGCTTTCTATCAGCCCGTTAGCACCCCCACTTTGAAATATGAGCAAACAAAGTTTTTCATAAATAAAAAAACATTACCTAATATAAAATACAAAGGGAAAAAAATCAAAAGCAAAAAAAGAAACTGGGTGAGGGGGAGCCACTGTGCACAGAGAATAGCATTAAAAATTAAACTGTAATTAGTATTACCCAAAAGATAAAAGACTTGCATACACAAAACAAGAGCAGGATGCTCTAAAACTGGAACCCAGAAACAGAACATAAAGGACCTTTGGATTTTGCAATGGAAAAGTGGAACTCACATGACCAGTGGTAAAAATATGAATCATGTGAAGCTTTAAATCAGTCTGATAAAAGATGAACTGAAAACGTTTTTCTGGATTCCAGAAGCAAAATAAGAGAGATTAAAATGACAAGTATAAGCTAGATATGGAAGATATCTAATGGAAAGCAAATACAGATCCTTTGTGTTCTTAAAGGGAAGATTACTTTAAGTATAAGAAAAAATAGCCAACGCTTAGGGGAAAAAAGTTTCCCTGAGCTGAAAATAATATCTGTTCTTGCTGGTTGAAGGCACCCACTGCATCCAAGCAAAATGAATTTCAAAAGACCCAATCCAGGCATATTCTGGCCAACTTGGGGAATGAAAAAATGCAGGAAAAAATTTTCAGGGCCTTGGACAATGAAAGAGAAAGATTAACTACAAAGGAATAAAAGTAAGATCTGGCCTCCAACATCTTTTTTTATAACTTGAAATACTAGAAGACAATAGACTAAGGTTCACAAAAATATTTTTAAGAGAAACATCATCTAAGAATTTTGTACCTAGCCAATTTTTGTGTGTGAAAACAACAGAAGAAAGTACTCTGAAATATGCAATGTATCATTCATGTGCATGTCTTGAAAAAAAATTATTGGAAGATGCACTATCTGATAGAAGAAACAAAATTTTAAATGTTTCAATATGTGAAGGTAATTGTATAAAAGGACTGGTCACAAACACTGAACCATTTGGAATTGAGAGATATCCAAATTTGAAGTGTAGTTATGAAAGTGGATACCAATTTAAAAATATTCTCAAAGTACAAGATATGCAATGGTTGGAAGGAAGAAAGGAAGGGGGAAGGGGGCTGGAAGAAGAGAGAGCACAGACAAAATAGTTTTAATTACATTAATAATGACAGAGAAATGGGGAGAGAAGAAAAATTGTGCTGAAACTCAGCCGTTGTCATGTTTTGCATGTTTTGATCTGCTAGGGATCTGTATGATACAATGGTGCCTGACTTCCACCCTCAGACATTTTTATTAAATTGGGTTGAGGTACAGTGAAAAGCTCCTCAGCAAAGACCAACATGCAGCAATGTTTGGAAACAACTGGCTTAACTTGTTAAATGGGAGAAAGCAAGGATGGCAAAAACAATTCAGCTTATGTTCTCATTCTTGATTGGCAATGACTTTGGTTTGTTTGTCACTTATTTTCTTTTTTTCTTCTTCTTTTTTATTGCTTAAAGTATTACATATGTCTCCCCCTGTCCCCCATCAACCCCTCTCTGGCTACTCCCACCCCCCCAGGACAAGCCCCTACCGTGTCCATTGGTTATGCTAATATGCATGCATATCCATCAACCCCTCTCTGGCTATTCCCAGCCCCCCCCCCAAGACAAGCCTCCACCATGTCCATTGGTTATGCTAATATGCATGCATACAAGTCCTTGGTTGATCTCTTACCCCCACCCTCCCCTGCCTTCCCTCTGAGGTTGGACGGTCTGTTCAGTGTTTCCTTGTCTCTGGATCTATTTTTGTTCGTCAGTGTATGTTGTTCATTACATTCCACAAATGAATGAGATCATGTGATACTTATCTTTCTCCGAGTGCCTATTTCGCTTAGCATAATGCTCTCCGGGCAATGACTTAAGGGTTTCATTGAGGTCCCATCCAGGCTCAATGCACATAGGCCTTCTTCACTGGAAGAGAATTACATCATTCATTTGCCATCCCTGGATTGAAGTAGATTTTGAAACTAAAGTGACCATTAGTAGCTTTAAAAACAGCAAGGATCACTACCAAAATATTAGAGACAGTGAAAGCAAAGAAAATATCGTCATTAAGGCAGTGAGCAAAAAGAGGAGGAAGGGGAAGGGCGGAGGGACAAGAAGAAGGGGGGAGGAAAGAAAACAATAGAAGTCACAAAATAAGATGGCAAAATATGATTAAATATGTTTATTAAGCCTATAAAGACAATTGGAATGTCCTACATTTAAAAAGTACATATTTAGATCACATAAGAAGAGAAATCCATCTATGTAGCGTTTTCTAAAAAAACCCACTTGAAACAAAATGACTAAATAAAAATATATTAAATTAGAAAATGGGAAATATATTAGGCAAATACAGTAAAAAAAAATCATAACACTAATAACAAATATGACAGAATCTAAAACAGAAATGTTAAATGGGACAAAGACGTTCCATCAGAGAGTATATTTCACAATGTATATAAAACTGTCAGAAAACTTTATGTATCAGATAACATGAAAATGCAGAAAGTGAAATCAGCTATAAATTAGGAGAAATGGACACAAGTACAATACTAATAGGAAGCTTTAGTAATAACTTTCTCTTTTTGGTGGCTGAGAAAAATATAAATCTGACTTTATACCACACAAGCATAGTATATACCTTTATTTCCAAAACTATTAAGATATTTACCAGAATAAATAAAAAAGATCATGTGACCAAACAAATTACCAAAAGCCAAAAGTTCACAGTTTACACTGTGATTAGAAAGTAAGAAGCTATTATTGAGTCAAGGAGAAAATTAATGCTGCAGAAAATTTGAAATTAACAATAGTAAGAATATTACTTAACAAAATTTATGAGATGTGCCAAAGCAGTATTCAGAAGAACGTTCATAGATATAAAAGCTCTATTTTTCACAAAGGAGGAAAGGAGAAACAATGCCCTACAACTGATGTGACAATGAGAGGCATGTCCTCATCAGAGGGAAGCTGAGGTTGATGAAGAGGCCCCTGATCATTTAATCAGATGCGATCTGCCCCTGCCTCCCATGTTGTTTCTTCCAAAGAAAGGTCTGCGGTTCAAATTCCAACCCTAGAGCTGGAGTGATATTTCTCTCCCCGCTTCTGTCAATCCTGACATAGGTGAAAAGTTTAGGACCTTTGTATGGGATTTTAGTTTTTGTTTTAAATGAAGCTTAATTAGTATGTGAGAACTGTAGGAATTCATAAGACATTATTACAATACCATCTCTAAATCCATAATAGAAATAGCTTCTTTCTGAGCTCATGCGTTCATATTGTGCTAATCATCTCTTCTCTGCTCTACTCCATGTTTGAGGGTAAAATACAGACACAGAAAGAAAAATATGCTTTATTAAATAAACTAGCATTTCCCATAAGCCCAGCTGCCTAAAAAAATCATATCATGAGCAAGTTAAAAGTTAATGAGACTAAATGTAAAATACAAAATTATGTAACTTCTGGAAGGAAACATAGGCGAAAATGTACAAGACCTTGGGTTTGGTGAAAAATTTTAAAACATTATACCCAAACCATAATCTATTTAATAAACTTTACTTTTTGCTTAGGAAAATTAGATTTTAAAACTTTTTGGATTTTATTATTTAAAAATTCTGCTCTGTGAAAAGCACTGTTAATAGAATTTTTAAAAAGCCACAGGCTTGAAGAAAATTTGTGCAAAACACATATCTGATAAAGGACATGTATTCAAAATATATTTTTTAAAAAAAAACCCTCTTCAAACTCAACATTTAAAAAAAAGGGGGGGCAAATGGTCTAAACAGACACCTCACCACAGAAGATAAACTGATGACCACAACCATATATAAAGATGCCAAAATTCATTTATTAGGAAAGTTTAAAACAACAAAGTAATTCCAGAATATTCCATTGGATAAATGGCAAAATAAATAAATAAAAACTAATAATACTAATTGCTGACAAAGATGCATGGCAACAAGAATAGTCCTTTAATGGAAGACAGTTTGGCTGTTACCTGCAAAGCTAAATATAGTATTACTACACAATACTAGTACAATAATCATGCTCCTAGATATTTACCCAACTGATTTGAAAACATATGTTCACACAAAAATCTGCATGAAAATGTTGATAGTAGTTTTATTCATAATCAACAAAAGCTGGAGGTAATGAAGATGTTGCTCAATAGGTCGATTGCTAAACAAACTGTGGTATATCCATACATATACACACGTATATTTCCTTACTCTGTCAGCTGACAGGGCCTAAAAGCAATAATACTCTAGTAGCAAGAGGCATACCTAGATTTGTTTCTAATGCCATCCTATATAATAAAGAAGGCTAATATGCAAATCGACTGAATGGCGGAATGACCAGTCGCTATGATGCGCACTGACCACCAGGGGCCAGACGCTCAATGCAGGAGATTAGCTTGCTGCTTGGAGTCCGGCAGATTGGGGCTGTCAGTGCACTCCCGCAGGGGGAGCGCTGCTCAGCCAGAAGCCAGGCTCATGGCTAGAGAGCACAGAGGCAGTGGCGAGAACCTCTCCAGCCTCCGTGGCAGTGCTAAGGATGTCTGACTGATGTCTTAGGCCTGCTCCCTTAAGCCATCATTCAGACATCCCCGAGGGCTCCTGGACTGTGAGAGGGCACAGGCTGGGCTGAGGAAACCCCACCCACCCAGTCAGTGCACAAATTTCATGCACTGGGCCTCTAGTTCTCTAATAAAAAGAACCAGACTCCATGAAATAGCTTATTCTAGGCCTGAGGGAGGAAACACACAGATGGGCCTGCAGCATGGTACAATGTCAGAAGGCAAGGAAGGCTCAGACAACCACGATGGTGGAATGTCAAAGACATGCAGGAGTCCATTAAAAAGTTCTCAGTGGCCCAAACTGTAACAATTTTAGAGAAACACAATAAGGTAGCGTTGGACTACAACAAATGGAAGAAGACGCCAGGCTCCCAAGAGAATTCCAGGCAGAAACAACTCCAGATCTCTCAAGTATGAAGGGATGTCAGGCAGGAGCCTGGCTGATTTTATAAAACTGTTGAAAAGGAAGGAGGAAAGAAGACAGACCAAGGAAAACCACCCCTGATCTCAGCTGTGCTACTCGCTTCCAAAGGGAAGAAGTTGCGAGAACTTTGGACAATGGCTGGCGCTGATCATAGCTGCCTGTAGCCCTGAAGCGTGCAAACATAAGGGCCAGGTAACACAGCCAGGTCTTACCATGGGCTCACCAATCTTTACGACACAGCCTTGTTTCTTCTCGTTAAACTTGTGTTGTCATTGTTCTGATATACACACCCATGTCTTTCTCATTATTTTACTAGTTTCTTCCTCTTTATAAAAAAAAAATCCTAGGCATGCTTTTCACACACAGGGGAGAGCTGCCTATTCTATTAAAACCTTTGTGGCGCCGAAACCGGTTTGGCTCAGTGAATAGAGAGTCGGCCTGCGGACTGAAAGGTCCCAGGTTTGATTCCGGTCAAGGGCATGTACCTGGGTTGCAGGCACATCCCCAGTAGGAGATGTGCAGGAGGCAGCTGATCGATGTTTCTCTCATCATCGATGTTTCTAACTATCTCTCTCCCTTCCTCTCTGTAAAAAATCAATAAAATATATTTAAAAAAAAACCTTTGTGGGCCCTTGGAGCTCTTCCCTCTAGAGCTTTCACTCTAAACTATATCAACTCCATGAACATACACTTACTTTGGGGGGTAAAAAATGTGATTTTGCTTATGAAACAACTTGGCTACAGAGAGCTAATTTAATTTGAGATTGGCTATGATTTCTTGGCAATCCCTTTGTATAGTTGGAAATTCATGCAAAGTGCATACAATTTAAACTTAAAGATTTAAGTGTAAGGAAATATTTAGGAGGTGTAAACATGGCAATTAACTAACTTGGCCCAATGTTACATTCTGTAGTTGTTTAAACATTTAATAAATTCAATTTTGCAGTTTTCTTTTGGAGCTAATACATTTTTCCAAGTCTCAAACACGAAGTTCTGTGCCTCTCTAGTGCTGGATGGAAAAAAATGGCCCAGGGCCCTGTGTATTCCAGGCTCAGCTCCACTGCCTCTCAACATCCCCAAGCCTAGCTATTGGAATGGGTGCGAGCCTCCCAGGCACACTGTGCCCAATGAATGCAGTGACCTCCGTTACCGCCCACCCCTCCAGGCCTGGCGCACAGTCTTCAAGGTTTACCTTCTCACCGGGCCTTTCTTAAATTTGCTCACACCACCCACCTTCTTGTAGACTTGACTCACCCTCCTCTCTCTTGGAAACTAAAGCTTGAGCGAGAGCATTTGTTTCCATGTTTGTTCCACTTTTCAAGACAGGGATATTTTGAATATTGTAGGAGTTTATTTCAGTGCAGATCCTCACGCATGTGCAATCCACTAGAAACACATTGTGTATTGACATAAATTTCATTAAATAGCTTTCAAGCACCACCTATGTCCAAGACAGTGTAAGGAATATCAAAGAAGCATTTAATACCATCCTTATCTTTCAGACATCTCCTATATTTCTTTAAAATTTTTGACCTAGAAGATAAAAATGATAAATGCCATTCCTTAATTCGTCACTGGACCTAAAAGACTATACTCAGGGCTATAAGTCTAAACATTTCTAGTTTATTTTCATATGGTTTCATTTTTTTAAATTCAATATCCAAAAAAAAATGTGTGGACAAAAGAGTATAGTATAACCATGTGTTTCATTATAGGAGATTCTCAAATATCACATTTTATCGGATCCATGTACGTAATGTGGCAACAGCAGAGCTGGTAATATCATTCCCACTTTACAGATAAAGAAACAAAGGTTTTAGGAGCCTCCCAAGAGGCAGAAGCAGATGATAGGTCCATATCCAATCCTAGCTTCACACTCACTACATACTTTGCCCGGGGCCCCAGAATGTTAAACTGAAGGCAGAATGGCTATAAATTAGCAAGTTGGATAATTCAGCAGTGAATGTAAATGAGAGTTATAAGATAAATGACATTTAGTGACATTAATTAACTGATTAAATTAAACCTGATATTTTAATCAGAATTTGTTTGTATAAAGTGCTAGATAAAATGAAATGTAGCTAAACCTAGTTACTTTTAAAATTCCAGTTACCATAACAACTTCTTGTGATTTCAATTAAAGGTGGTCTTTCCTTTATATTATTTTTAGAACTCCAGTTACCATAACAACCAGATGCTGTGTATTTGATCAGTTAAATTATTCCCAAAGAGTTAAAATATGGTGTTCTCTTGGAAACAATCAAAATATGATAAGTGGTGTGTCAGGATTTAATGCCCAAATGGTGACACAGACTCAATTTTTCAAGGAGCTCCCCCGTGAAATAAATGACCAATGAATCTTCCGTTGTATGTTGGGCTTATGATGTTCTCAGTTACAGAAATCAAAAAGAGATTATTTATCAATTCGAAGAAAGTGGAGATGTCAGGTTCCGCGGTAATATGAATTGTCAGAGCTACAAAAAGAAATGATGTAAATGATAAATTTGTTTTCCCGAGGTTTGGGGGCTTAGCAGGAAACAATATTACCCAGGCTCTGCCCAAGCGGTGGGTGGGGAGAGGAATTTCACTCTGCACAATAGATTACATCTGAAAAGAGCCCTGCCCTACTGTGTTCATTTCCTTTCCCTCCCCTCCCCCAGCAGGAGAAAATTTAAAGGAGTCTGCTCCTGTCTTTTAAGAAACTGCTTTCTTGATACTAATGAGAAGAGCCACCATCTAAGATCTGAAATTTAAAACTGGGAGCAAGAGAGTTAAAAACAGGAGACAGACAAGACAGAGGAACAGTCGGGGAAGGGTTAAGGTAAAGAATGAGGGGGACTCTGTGAGGAGGGCAGAAGAGAAGAGGGTGGGGGCAGGCAGGGTAGGAAAACAGCCTCATCTGTGGCCATATGCCCCTGGTAAGACATCATAAACAGGCACACGTTAAAAATGCTGATGGCTATCCACTTCCCATTACATGGAAATATCCCTGACATATTGGGCCCAAATATACAGCAAAGTATCGCCAGGAAAATTCCTTTGCTCTCAGACTCAAAGGCCTCACCTGTTCGAGGTAAATTGGCCCTTGCAGGCAGACAGCTCGCTTCATTGGATGGGCACCCATCCTCAGTGGAGGTGGTTAAGGACAAAAGGCACATCTGGTTGCCCGGGAGGAAGGGCCAAGTTGCCCATTTAGTGACAGATAAAGATGGCCTCTCCCTGCTCTTCGCCCTCTGCCCATAAAATGCAGAAGGGAGAGCTGCCTGTTTGCCCACAGCCCACGCCGCAGCCATGGACGGCTGGTAGGAGTGTCAACGTGGATTCCGGGTTTAATTATAGTCTTCCTGCTTAATGAGGTTTCAGGAGGAGGAGGAGGGGGAGATTGGTGCGTGCTCTGTGGCTGGGGGTTATTTAATTAAAAAACAATAAAGCTGCCAACTGCCGCTGGTTAACAATCTGGAACCCTCCTCGTCCTCCACCCAGACAGAGAGCACAACACAGAGAGACTCGGCCTCTGTAACCCGCCGTATGCTGAGTGTCTGTTAGCACCACACACCAAACCATCCCTTTTCTTCCTCAGCGCTCTTTACTTGTCCAAATCATTGCTATCAGGTGATCCACAGAGGTCAAAGTTGGGGGGGGGGTCCTCTGCACCCTTTCTTAAGTGTTGAGGGGAAGCCGTTTGCTGCCCCACAATATTCCTTTGAGGAATATTGATTATTTTAAGCTTGTTATTTGTTTATTTATTTTAAATATATATTTTCAATTGATTTCAGAGAGAAGGGGGGGAGAGAGAGAGAGAGAAACAGCAAAGATGAGAGAGAATCATTGATTGATTGGCTGACTCCTGCATGCCCCCTACTGGGGATTGAGCCGGCAAACTGGGCATGTGCCCTTGACTGGAATTGAACCTGGAACCCTTTAGTCTGTAGGCTGATGCTCTATCCACTGAGCCAAACCGGCTGGGGCTAAGCTGGTTTCTTATTTTTAAGCTTTCTTATTTTTAAGAACCAAAGACTCAGGAAAAACCTTTGACCTTCCCCCTAACTGCCTACAAATGTGTAGATAAAGAACCTGGCCCAGGAAGGGAGCTATTGTCAAGGATAACTTGGGTTTACTATGGACTCAGTGTCATAGGGAGGCTCCTAGCAAGGCCCATCTGTTCAAAGTCCCCTCTGTGTCCCAGTCCCATTCTTAAAGACTGGCCTGAAGACATTTGTTTGTCAAACATTTGTTTTTCATCTGCCTGTGACTCGTCTTCCCACCTTCTCCTTAGCTCCTTAGGTAACACGATCTCAGGGAACCCTGGAATGTACCACCACAATAATGTTTCTCCTATTAACCTGTATTATGTTAACTCGATTATTAGTCCAGCTAGAACAGCTTAGAGAGATAGAAGGAAAATTACCTACTTTCCTCCCCAACAGTGTGCTTGCTGGGAACAAAAATTAAGCCTCTGGAAATGGAGAGTTGAGGACAAGCTAGTTACCCTTCAGCTTCTATTCCCTCTGCGCATTCTGATGAGGGAAATGGGGCAGGGGCCGGTGCGGGGAGCTATCCCAGGTTCTTCTGAGAGGAGGGTGAGCATGTGGTCTCCTACTGGTAGGGAGTTCACAGGGCTTGTTCATTTCTAATAATTACCTGGGGAACTTGTGAGATATATATATATCCCTCCTACAGATTCTGAATAAATTTGTCTCTGAATTTGTACTTTTAATAAGTTGATTTTCATGGTCAGAAATATTTGAGAAATTCTCTCCTCTCATTGCCTGTCCACATGAGGGACCAGAGCAAGGACTGGAGAGAAGGCGTAAAACAGAAGGTTCTTCAATGGAGATGGCCTTTAGCCTTCCACATGTCTCACACTTACCAACAAAGGATCAAAGCCTGTCTGCTTTTTACTTTTAGTGGAATCCCCATCTCCTGACATCTCTAACTCGGCTAATGAGAAAGCGGTACTTTACCATAACCACACAGTGTGTTTCTTGGTGGGGGGGGGGGGGGGGGGG
>NW_006287548.1:1077433-1129002 GCF_000327345.1 Myotis davidii
CTATGTACTGGTTAGGTGCGGCATCGGACAACATTCTTATTTCCACTGGGAGTTGAAGGATTCCTTGGAAAATTATTGATTTAATGCGTTGTCATTGTCCTTAAACCAGGAGGCCCCACTTACTAATGAATCAAGTTCACAGCATGCTTCCCGGTTTCACTCCCCGGTAGGCAATGACAACCACCATTCTGGGCAACCCCTCAGTCCCAGGTAAGCCAAGGCATGGGTCACTCTACCTCTAATCATCTAGTAATGGGCTCACACTTAGTGTCTCTCAGGATTGCTCAGCCTTGTTTGCTCGCTAGCCCAGGTACACCATGACTCTCAGGGTGTCAGCGTCTGGGTATACTCAGCCTCACCTGTACATTCTCTGGACCCCACCCAGCATCTGGTATGTCTTCTTTTTTCTCTTCTTTAGCACCTACCAGTTGGCCAAAAAGCCAGTGTATTCCCTTCCTAGCTCCTAATTATCCATTTCTTCAGACCAGGAGCCTCGCATGTCTGAAAGCCCTATATTTTCCAAATCAAAATTCTCCTGTGATGTTTGTATGCCCTTTAATGTCCACCAAGTAGGCTGGTTGGGGATTAAATCATCTCTGTAATTACATTTTATTTGCATTTCTAATGTACAATTTGCATGACAATTGCTTATGCCTCAGTCACATTGGCTCTGAACTAATCCATATTTATTTGGGGGAGGGGGCACTATGATAGCAAAATACTGTGGACTCCTGCTCAGAAAAGCTGACTCTAAACCCTGGCCTTGACACATATATGGTCTGCAACCTCAAATCTATCAGCTTTGTCATGTGAAAATGGAGATGGTGTAATAGGTTGAATTGTGCCCTCACTTCCTGCCCCAAAATTCATATGTTGAAGACTTTAAGCCCCAGGATCTCAGAATATGACCTTTGGAAATAGGGTCATTGCAGATGTAATTAGTTAAGACTAGGTCATTCTGGAGCAACATGGGCCCCTTAATTCAACATGACTGGTGTCATTACGAAAAGACAAAATTTGGAGATGAACACAAATAAAGGAGAATGTCAAGTGAAGAACTGGGATTATGCTGCCACAAGGCTAGAAACTACCAGAAGGTTGTGCCAAGTAGGTAACAGGTGAGAGACCTGGAATACATCCTTCTCAGAGTCTTGAGAGGAATCATGGCCCTACTGACACCTGATCTTGGATTTCTAGCCTCCAGAGTGTAAGATGTTAACTTTCTTTTGTCTAATCAACTTAGTTTGTGGTACTTTGTTATGGCAGCTTTAGCAAAATAATGCAGGTGGTTAAGTCTATTTTAAAGGATTTTTGTGAGGATTAAATATATATGACTATTTATGTAAAAGCACTTGGCACATGGGAGTCATTAATTAATTATATATATATATATATGTAAAGCTAATATGCAAATTGTCCCCTTGGGAGTTCGACCAGGAGACCAGAAGTTCAATCGCTCACTATAACGTGTGCTGACCACCAGGGGGCAGTATGGAACAGAGGAAGGCCCCGATGATTGGCCCTAATCACCGCCAGGCCTAAGGACCCTACCCATGCACAAATTTTGTGCACCAGGCCTCTAGTAGGAAAAATAATAGAAAATGGTGAGGTACCAGAAAATTACACACTTGGAGTTGCCACGTCAGGGTTTCAACTCCATTTCTTGCCCTGTTACAATTTATATGACAACTGCAAATCACCTCAGCCTCTCATGTCTTTGATCCTCATTTCCTCAGCTGTAAAATGGATATAATGGTACACACTTTACCAGGTAGTTGTGATATTAAATATGAGAATGTGTGAAAGTGCATGAGCCAGCATTATAACCAAGAGCCATGTGGCTTTCACAATATAGAAGGCACAGCATTTTAAGCCTCTTCCTCTCTTAGCAATTGGCCCCACATGTGCCCCCTTAGCCTCTAGTCTGAGACTAAACGCTGTGGCAGCTGACAGATGGATGGGGCTTGAGATCCTGCCAACCCTGTGTGTGCTGGGGAAGATGGAACCCTCAAGATTACCCCTTTCCTCTCTTCCTCCCCGTCTACCCTCCCATTTGAGGGCAAGTTTCTTGCTTCTTTTCCTAAGGATCAAAAGAGCTATGACTCTGATAGTTCATGATTAAACCCCCTTTCCTTTCCTTTTTGGAAGAAACAATTTGATAGCTATAATTATTCCTGCAGACCCAATTATTTTCACAGAAATTAAATATGTCTGTGGTGGTACTTCAATAGATCAATGTGTTTGCTACACTATCAAAACCACTTTCTCCCCCTGCTATGTTGAAGAAATGAACAATTGAGTGCCAGATTGCAGAATGGAGGTTTTGTTTAATATTTGCTGCTAGCAGGCACATTCACTCTTCGAAAGCTCAGAGCTACACTACTTGCATTTAGTAAAGCCCATGCCTACCATCCTCTCCCAGGATTAAGCATACAGTATTGTTAATGAAATATTAGCTCCAAAATGAATAGTAAAGTCTTAAAATATGAGTGCCCTTTGACCCCATAAGTCTACTTATGGACACCTATCTTAAGGAAAGAAATAGTCAAGCATTCAACAATGCAAAGATTTGTATATCAAGAGTATTCCGTGGAGATTATTTAGAGTACATTTTTAAAAGTAATCTTAAATTTTAATGATAGGAAATCGGTCCAATAAAATAGGATTTATCTTATTAATTACATATCATTTAACCATTAATAATGAAAAAGTAGATTTCTATCTACTGACACAGAAAGTCTTTTACTATATGTCATTAAAAGAACAAGTTAAACAAACAGTATTTAAAATATCATTTCAGTTTTGGGCTAAATGTTTAGGTGTGAGAGAGAAGAGGTGAGAAAGGACATACACCAAAATATTAACAACACTTATTTCTAGTTAGAAGTATTATTACTGATTTTATGTTGCTCTTTATCTTTTAAGTGAGTGTGTTTTATCTTCATAATCAGAGGAGATTATTAAAGCATTATTAGCCTAGAAACTTTAAAGGGAAACTTTAAATCAAAGGAAGCAATAGGGAACAGCATTTCCCAAAACCATGTTTTGAAATATGTAGTGGGAATTCTTTGAAGCAAGGCTTCCTTTGCGAAATTATTTAGAAGACACCTTTTTTTTTTGTTTGTGTATTTTCTTCCTCTCTCTCAGATTCACAAGGAAAATTAGTATCAGCAATAATTGATTACCTAAACTCAGTTTGATTGTAAACCATTGCTTTATACCCCATTTCACCTATGCTGTTCTCTGAGAACTTGGTGCCCTGAGAAACACACTTTATCTGGGAAATAGTGTTCAAAACAAGCTTCGTGTCCTGCCTCTGTCTACCAATTTGGAGGGGTAGAGCTCACATTTGTTATTTCCCTACCCAGGATACATTCTCCCTTTTCCCCATTCCTCACAGCAACCAGGTTTTCCTTTGTAAAGCTGATCCTCCCCACTGTGTAATACCTGTGCCAATTGGGCTTGGCGGGGCAAAAGTCAGTCATCCTTCTAACCACGGTGGATTAGGGGTGAGTAACTCCAGCCTGATCCAACCAGAGCGTAGCGTTTCCCTAACCACGGTGAGAGGTACAGTTAATCCAACGGGATCAGAAATGAGGGCCCGTGCTGAATGCCTGCAGTAAGCGTTGTGCTCACAGTCCCTGCATGTGAAAAGGGAGAGATAGAGCCCTGGTTGCTGAGAGCAGACATCTTGCGACCATGAGGAAGGAAGACAACCTTAGGGGAAAAATCACCAGGAAGCAGAGCTGGAGCCTTGACCAAGTTGTAGCTGCAGTCTTCTCACTATAGACAGTCAATCTCCTCTCAGTTTGGTCTTGTTTTTCTATTCCTTTCCACCATAGTGTTCTCACACCGAAGATTCAAAAAGAGCCTCAGGCCGATAACTAAGAGGAATAAAAAGGAGGCTAATCCAACGCCTTAAGAAATACAGTTCAATGATCCAGCAATTTTACTTTGTATATTTATCCAAACAAAATAAAAACACTAACAAAAAGATATATGCAGCCCCATGTCCATTGCAGCATTATTTACAGTAGCTGAGATATGGAAACAGCCTAAATGCCCATCGGTGGATGTCTGGATAAAGAAGATGCGGCACATGTATACAATGGGACGTTACTCAGCCATTACAAAGAATGAAATCTTGCCATTTGCGACAACATGGGTGGACTTTGAGGGCATCATGCTATGTGAAATAAGTCAGACAGCGAAGGACAAATACTGTATCATCTCACTTATATGTGGAATTTTAAAAAAGGCACAGAAAATTAAAGCCAAGCTCATAGACACAGAGAACAGATTGATGACTACGGAAGTGTGGATGGGGTCGGCAAATGGGTGAAGAGGGGTCAAGAAACACAAACGATCCAGTTATAAAACAAATGTTATAGACATGTAATGTACAGCATGGTGCCTACAGTTAATAATACTATATTACATACTTTAAAGTTGCTAAGAGAGTAGATTTTAAAAGTACTCAAACTTTTTTCATCATAGAAAACATATAATGTCATATGTTAACTAGAATTACTGTGATGATAGTTTTGCAATATAAATATCAAATCATCATATTGTTCACCTAAAATGAATCTAATGTTGTCTCAATTATACCACAATAAAATTATAGGTCATAAAGACATGGTAATCAATGCTTTACTCATCTGTGCAACTCCACATGCATTATTTATATTGTGCATATACATTTATATTTTCTTAGTTTTAGAATGTTCTAGAATAGATATCTACATTTCACTTGGAGATTGTGAAGTCAGGGGGTATTTTCTTACTTGTTCTCCTCCTACGCTCCCCACCCAAGATTGACCAGGACCCTATATCCTTAGGATAAACCCAGCAGCAGTGGCAGGTGCCCATCCAGCTGATTGTCTCCTGCTACATGATGAAAGTGCCAGTGTGTTACAGCGGTGATTTTTAACCTTTTTTATCTTATAGCACATAAACTAATTACTGAAATTCTCTGCACACCAAAAATACATTTTCTTGCCAATCTGACAAAAAAAAAAGGTATAATTTTGACTCATTCACACCAGATGGCTATTGTTGTGTTGGCTATTGTCATTTTTTTACTTGACAATCTAAGGGAGAAGAGGTCAGTGCCCTGGACTAAATAGTCAGGTATTGCATGTTTTAAAATTTCTTGTGGCACACCAGTTGAAAATCACTGAGTTGCAACATCAGATCCATAAGTGACTTGCCATAAATTAATGTCTTTTTCCATCTTTTTTTTTCTATTTCCTATTGCTTCCTGGGCTGATAGAATCCATGCCCTGGAACTCCCTGAAAGTGCCAGCAATTGGATAGAAATATAAAAGCTTTGAAGGGACATGCTACCCTCCTTGGCTTAGGTTTCTCTCCAACAAATGTTATATCATCAGGCAAGGGACATCTGCCACAAATGGTACTATTAAATCATCGGGAAGAGCTTTCCTAGGATTTAATTGGAAATACCAATACTGCCATTCCAACTCCCTTTTCAACATAATAAAGGTCCTTCTAAACCACATCCCAAGAGGCAAGCGAGTCCACTGCTGATGAAGTGCATAATTTCTACCTAGTATGATGGATCTGTGTGGTTGCATGCAAATGGCTGACTGAGCCCCTATACTCTTGTAAAATCAGTCAAGAAACAATAGATACCAACCTAGATACAAGTCACTATAGAGGTGAGGGAGGGGTCAAAGAGATATAAGGGATGGCCCATATTCTTTATGGATTTGCAACCAAGCTGGAGATATAAACTTTGATACTGTGTTGTTGTTTTTTTTATTAATTTTTATTTGAGAGAGGAAAGGAGAAAGAGAGAGAAACATTGATCAATTGCCTCCATATGCACCTTGACCGGGGATCGAACCCATAACCTGGGTATGTCCCATGACTGGTAGTCGAACCTGCCACTTCTTGGTGTATGGGACAATGCTCCAACCAACTGAGCCACATGGGCCAGGTTGTTACTGTTTTGTGTTGGTTTTTAAGTAAGGATCTTTTAATAATAGTGATGCCTGACAGATGCCAAATATCCTGGGCATGTGCTGTATTCCCAAATGCAGGCATACGCCACCTGTTCCCACCACTAAGTAAATTTAAGCAGTGGCTTCTCCTTGCTCTGAGCTTGATAGGGAGACAGAGTTTGAACATGACTGGTGCACCCCGGATCGGGGGGGTTTTCAGTCTTGGCACTGCTGACATTTTGGGCCAGATCATTCTGTGTTGAGATGAGGCTGCCCTGCGCATTGTAGGATATTTAGCAGTATCTCTGCCTCCTACCCTCTAGATGCCAGCAGCTTCTTTCCAGTTGTGGTTACCAAAATATGTCTCCAGGCAGTGCCAAATGGGAGGCAAAGTTACCCCTGGGAGGCAAAATAACCGCTGATTGAGAATCATTGCAGTCTATTATTTGTATTGTGTTTGCTTTGTGCTATGAAGCTAGAGCTAACTCCCTCCCTTGTGTGGTTCCAGGCTAGCACTGACTAGGAGACATTTTCAGGAGATTTGGAAGGTAGAGGAAGCATCAGCTGTTTGGTCACGCTCGGAAGTTGGTGCTGAGCGCCAGGCATTGCAGCGGTCCATGCGCATTGTCACTGGTCTGCTGGCTCACCTTGTTGGCACGGGTGGCACCCAGACCTGCAGCGTCTCCAGCCCCTGCCAGAGCTCCTCCTTTAGCTTCTCCGGGTCCTGTATCGAAGGGCACCAGTTTCTCTTCCTAACTGTAATGGGGCGACCCATGGAGACGACCACCAGGGACTCAGATCAAGATTTAGGAGCCTTTATTAAGCTGGCCAGCGACTACAGTTACAGTACCCTGCCGAAGCAGAGGCTGAACTGCAGTGCCGACTACAGGAGTTACATTTTATTATTAAGTTCTGTGGAGGCCCAGAGGAAATGTGTCTTTCAAATTCTGGGCCTCTAATATGGAGGAAACTCTCTTTATTTATACTTTTTCTAGTCCTTTGTCTCCCAAATTTGGAATGAGACTTCCGGGCCTTTGAGAAAGAAGGCCTGCATGCTGGGAAGGGGCCATGAGACCATATCTCAAGGCCTGGCCTAGTGTCAGCACTGACAACTCTGTCTGGGGCATAGTTTTCGGCCTCTCTGGAATGGGAGTAGTCTTATTTTCCTTATTATTTAAGACAGAAGCCATACTATCAGGGTTACAATTTTCAGTCTGCAGGCTGACACTCTATCCACTGAGCCAAACCGGTTAGGGCCAAACAGCAGTTTTTATATAAGATGGATACTTCACTAACTGCCAGTCCGGCTGACCTGTGATGACTTCAGG
Source organism: Myotis davidii (assembly GCF_000327345.1). Classification (NCBI taxonomy): domain Eukaryota; kingdom Metazoa; phylum Chordata; class Mammalia; order Chiroptera; family Vespertilionidae; genus Myotis; species Myotis davidii. Next base: position 1,084,728 of record NW_006287548.1, read on the forward strand.
CTCAACACTGGACACAGCAGCAGCAGCCTGCACAGACTGCTTCGCCAGCTCCCACAGTTGAGTAAGATCTAATCTCTATAATAAATCCGTTATTCTGTGCCACTCATAGCAGTTTCCTTCTCCGATTGAAGTCTGACTGATATGCTGATAAATGGGGATTTCAAGTTGTAGTGACATTTTGCAGAACTGGAAGATTGCCCTACATTCATCCAAGCCCAGATCATTAGTCTAAGCCAAACCAGGTGGTCCCATCACTTTTGCCAGGGATTGGTTCAGAGATGGGCAGAACTAAGTCACTTTAAGCCAGCGAGATGCAAGGAGAAGCTGGCTTGGGGTTCCTGGAAATGAAAAGTCAGTCTGTCTCATCCAACTGGAAATAAACACCAAAGCGTGTTGTACCAGTTGCTGCTGGCAGCCATCATGTGACAATGTAGGGAATTTAGGATAATGCTGATACCACTGAGAGCAGAGAGAACAACCCAAAAGAACATAGGTCTGAATATATCTTTGATCTGTGGAATCAAACCTTGAAGCCTTCCCTACTTCTGAACTTCCTTTTGCATGAGATAATACATGTCCTTCATGTTGAAGCCAGTCTGGCTCGAATGTGGTATTCCTGAAGTAGTTTTGGGGTCTAGGTTAGACCTTGGATACAGATTTTTCTCACTTCTTAAAGCATATTAACCTGGTCATCCTGGGGAGAAGACTCCATGTCTTTTTAAAAAATATATATTTTTATTGATTTCAGAGAGGAAGGAAGAGGGAGAGAGAGCTAGAAATATCAATGATGAGAGAGAATCATTGATCGGCTGCCTCCTGCACGCCCCTCACTGGGGATCAAGCCTGCAACCCAGGCATGTGCCCTTGGCCGGAATAGAACGGGGGATCCTTCAGTCCCCAAGCCAATGCTCTATCCACCGGGCCAAACCAGCTAGGGCTCCATGTCTTTTTTAAATGTACGATATGCTGCTATTGGACTCAGAAGTGCAAGTCTGCATGGTCTTTGCTGCTTCTACCTATTTCAGCTGAGTGCCCACTGCCTACTTCTCTCCACTCCAAACTTCACCTAACCCCTTCGAATTAAAAAGTAGAGGGCTGACAGACTCAGCATAAACTTTTCTCTAGGAGATTAGGGCATGTGTCATCTTGCTTCCATCAGGATCAGGATTTGCCTGATAGATCTGGGCTTTCTCCAACTGTGAGCAACAACTCCTCGCCATTCTGGGCCCGCCCACACCCAGCAGGAAACAAGCGACAATCCAGGCAGCAGGTCAACGCTCTCCCCACAGTGCCAGCGCATTCAGTTATTTATCTGGGGCTACCCTCGTCAAGTGTAAACTTTTGGATCATTGTTTGCCACTCTCTGGATACTCAGACCACAAGGACAGTGGGATGAAATGGAAGAGTCATAGAGGGGCTGCTGATGGCAAAAAGGTGTTTCTGTCTCCAGAGTCTCCAGATGGATACTGTGGCCAGGAGGGTCCTGGCTGGACTTCATCGCCCATTCCCTTCCATTGCCTGGCCCCTCTGCACCAGGCCACAACTTGCACATCCCTAAGCAATGCTTTGGTCAAGAACATTGGAATTAGACAAACTGAGGTTCAAGGCCTTGCTGTTTTTACCAGAAAGTGGCCATCAAGCAACCTCTCAAAGCCTCATCGTCTCATTAATAAAATGAGAATGGGAACCTCTATCATCATGCATGGCGCACGGTAGAAACTCACAAATACTTTGTCTTCTCCTTCTCCACTTCCCCACTGCATTAGCTGACCTTACTGATCTCCTAGGTATTCATCAGATCCCACAGCCTACCTGCGGTTGCCCACACTCTGGCAGCTCACACTAGGAAAAGCCTGCAGTCCAGGTTCAAGGTGAGCCGTGAATACTTTCTGGCTCTGGAAATAGAGGGAGGCATAGAACCCACTGGGTCAGAGTGTCACACTTCGAGGGGAAGAAACGGAGTAGCCAGGAAAACTTGCTGCCGTGTAGCCTGGTGCCTTCGCCATATACAGTGCACTCTTGTCATGACTGACTCAGGGCACCTAAGCCTAACATTTCAATGCTGGTCACGCCAATGATTGTCAAGTTTGCTCATAGACTAATGGCTTGAAAGAAGTATCATATGCACGTGGCCGTGATCCAGGAATCCTGAGCTTAATCCTGCTCTACTGTTGATTAACTGTGTGACTCCAGATAAGCCATTTCGGCTCGGTTTCCTCCGGAACCTAATTGGGGGATTATCTCACACCATCTCAGATCCCGTATCATTGGGGGGTAGGGGTGGAATAAATGCATTCTGAAAAGTGCCCCCCCCTCCGGCTGTTATAAGGAGTCAGTGCCTTTTAGGCAGGCTAATCCCATGAAAGTCGTGATTTCCTCAAGAGTCAAACAGTGTTTGTACTCACCCACACCACTGAGGTGTAGCCCGTATTTGGTTAATTGAATATCATTATATGCTTTGAAACTGGCCCTGCATGTCAAAAAGCCAATTTCTTATTAAGAAGCATACACATTATATAAATATATATATAAGCATTCAAAGACGTGCTATAAGAAAGCAGCTGCCTTAAGACTATTTCTGGGGGAAAGCCAATTGTTTGAGAATTGGGATGCATTCTGCCATTTATAAAAAAGAAGCAAAAAAGAGGGGGTGGGGGGGAAGAGAGAGATGAGAGGGAGAGAGATGAGAGGCACAAATATATTGACAGATGAAAAGAATAAATGTTTTTGTTGCGTGCGTGGTGCGGAGGTGTCTCACACACCAAATTATAACATAACTGTTGGAGTAATGGCTGCAGCTGTTGCCTTTGTAATGTGATCCACAAACCCCACTCTGATAAACGCAGCAACGTGCCCAAGTCACTTCACACAATGAGGACAGCCTAATCCCACGCCACGTGGGCTCTGCGCCGAACGTGGCCATATTACAGCAGTAGGATCAAGCCTGGAGTAATCACATCCTTAAAAAATATCCCCTGTGTTACACACTGAAAACTCTCTCACACAGAGCAAACATGCCAATGTGCTGGCGAACAGGGAACTCCCTGGATGGATTGCCAAGTAAGAGCCCAGGGTAAAAACTCCACATATTGCCCCCATTTTCATGGGGTTATAAGTACTAGAGAGAGAAAAATGGACTTTGGTGAAGGTGGGAAGATGCTGGCAGGCTGTAATCATGTATTCATTTATTCACTTATTTATTCAACAAATATTTCTTGAGCATGTGTGGCAGGGACCAGGCTATGAATCAGAAATCCAGTGGTGAGCTCAGAGAGGGAGATAAACATTGAACAAATAGCAAATAGAATGATAGTAATAATAGAATCTCCTGCAATTATGACAACGGTTTGAAGGAAGAAGAACTGGGTACTGCGGATGTCAATTATAGACTGTTCTTTCTCTTTGAGAGCAGGCTGAAATGTACGGGCTGATTGCAATCACTAGAAACCGACTTTGAATGACGAGAGATTTGGGTGGGAGTCGGTACCCAGAGAAATAGGAACTCCACTGAGGATTTTTAAAAATCAACTTCTAACATTTTATTTGATAGTATGTTCCTGTCACTGAGTATTTAAAAATTGGCAGTGAATGTGTCAGAACTATCATCTCTACTCAGCAAGTGATATGCTTACTAAAGGTAATTGTAGCTATGGGGGAAACCCCTTTGATAAAAAAAGACACACTTCCCTATGGCGGAGTTGTTCCGTGCGATGGCCAAGGTCATGGGGTTCGAGTCTATCTCCACTGCTCACTAGCTATTGAGGTCAATTTTTTTAAACTCTCTGGGCTCAGTTGCCTCATCTGTAAAATGGAAATAACTCTGTTATTCCCTCATAGGATCATTGTGAGGGCTAAGGAATTAAATACACTAAAAGCACTTCAAACAGCACCTGGGTCATACTAAATGCCATGCTGGTCTTGCTATTATAACTGTGACTTGAACCTAAATCTCAGATCCCATACTACATCTACATTATTTTGGCCTCTCTAATTACTTTATTTATTATCTGGGAGTCACTCATATTTGGGTGTTCCTTAAACTCAACCCTGGATCTCTGCTCCTTCCAGATGTGAAGATGTCTCCACCCTTATACTACCCTCAATTATTCACTCTAGCTGTTAAAATATGCAGCCAGGTGTATAATCCATTTCCATAAATGAGTAATCATTTTCCATTTTCTCAGGTTTGGTTAGGAATGATTTTGCTAAACATACCTTCTTCTGCATGGACCAGAAGTCACACAGTAGAATTGCCACAGGGTCCTTTCATCACTGCTATTTCGTTGTTGTGAAGAATTAAAAGTAAGGCCCTGGTTGAGTTGCTCAGTGGCTAGAGTGTTGGCCAGCTGACTGAAGGGTTGTGGGTTCAATTCCTGGTCAAGAGCATGTATCTCAGTTGCAGGCTCAATCTGGCCTGTCAGAGCTCATGCAGGAAGCTACCAGTCAATCCATCACTCTTACATCAATGTTTCTCTCTCACACACACCCTCCTCTCCCCTCCACTCTCTCTAAAAAAAAAAAATCAATGGAAAAAATGTCCTCGGGTGAAGATTAAAAAAAAAAAGTAAGTGGAAGTCTACAGCACTGAACTTCCCTAAACCTCTATTCATTCCACAACCACACAGCCCCCTTCAAGGGATATAAACAATCAGGAAGAACCATGGAGAGATCAAGCACCAACATATCTATCCTTTGTCCTTGAAGGTCACAGCAAGATATATTAAGTCTAAAATGAAAGGAAACATCTTAGTCAGTCAGATAGATAATCAGTTACTTGGCCTTTGACTTTCATTGTTCCTGGAGGGGGAAGGATATCTTTGACATCGTGAAAGCAGACTGGACTTCTTGAGTAGATGATAGAGAAATTCTTGCCATGTCTTGATCAGTTGTGTATTCCCAAGTTCCTCCACACAAGCAGACTGTGAATGAAAATAGCTCTAAGGACGTGTAAGCACGGTGGTTAATTGTGTATGCAGTAAATACATTTTTCTCCTGAAGAAACAGTTTGCTGTTTATTCACTGGGGGAAGAAATGCAGCTGATAACACTGACAGAACAGGAATTTCGGGGGGCAGGTTGACGGCGACTCCTTTTAAAAGTGCTTTTGAAAAGACAGATGAAAAGCAATCTGATTTTTCTCCCTTTAGTAAATCTTCACCCTAGTTCCTCATCTTTCCTTTAGCTCATCCATCTGTAATGTTTTGGGAGACTGCCCAAAGAGAGTTTCTGGGGGGCATGTCAGCTAATTAATTATTTTTCAACTTCACTTCTTTCCCTGACCTCTGATCTCCTGGCAGTCCTGCAACATATCTTGTTGCATTCTTCATTTGCCGAAGGAAAACGCTGAGAAGTGGTGATTCATTGAAGAATGGGGAAACCATATTGTCTTGAGACACGCAGAGCATATCAAAACCATTCAGACCCAAGTTGTTGATCCCACTGCTATTTCCCTTCCACATATGGCAGCCCCGTGGGAACCTGGTAGGTACATCTGGCCAGGAGGAAGCCTGTCTGGGCAGCAAGCAAAGACTCTTTCACTCCTATGTGCCGCATGTTAAAATCCCCCTCTCCATCATCACTTTTACTCTTGGGTTCCCCAAGCAAAGGCCCAGCCCTACCTGACAGGCATCACTAGTCTCTGGTTAGCAGACCATGATGATTGTGCCCATGGCTGGCGCACTAATGCCATCATGGGCAACCAGTCTTGTCTTCCAAAACCTACTGCCTTGCCTCTTGTCCTTCATCTGTCCTAGAAACACACATTCTTTGGGTGTCTGAGGGCCTCTCTGATGCAGTGTATTATTGGATATTTGCTATCCTGGTTTTCCATTTGATAAAATGAATGAGCTGATGTAGATGCTACCAGGCATGCAGGAAGGTAAGCAATTTACAGGGATAAAAAGTACAGTCATCGCAAGTCATGGGAAGTGATGTCTTTTCCGGTGAAATGCAATTCTGCCCACTGGGGATAATTTTCAGCTACCACCGGCAATGCCGAAGTAAGGAAGGTAGGGCCAGTGTTATGTGTGCCTTTGAAGGCCGTGCTGTCGCAAGAACAGTTTTCCTTTCTGTGGCGGGCCTGAGAGCATGACCAGGACTTATCACATGGGTGAGAAACTGGGTTCTTGCTTGCTGTGGACTCAATTCCATCACGACTGCGTCTCTTGCACATGCAATGAATGCTAACTCTGTACGCATGCTCAATTGCCCAAATTACCTTGCACACACACACAATACTCTGTGTTGCAACAAACAGAGCACATAACGGAAGCCCATAAGGGGTTTAGCCTTCCAAAATTTTACTTTTCTTGTCTACCCAGAGCAGGATCTTTCCCATTACAGAGTTATGAAATGGGACTTTTTTTCTTTCTTATGAATAATAAATAGAGTCATGAGAACTAAAAATGATTATCATGGGCTCCTACCATTGGCACTGCCATTTAGTTAGTTAGCAGAAGTAAAATTGGTTTTTTTTTAATCAATATGCTTTGTGAAACCTTCCATATTTTTAATTTACTCGTAACATATAATGAGCTCATATGTTTAAATGAGGCTGCTGAATTTTACTTAGCCCTTTGTAAAGGAGAGCCCATGCTATTTTATTCTGACATTAGTTCAGCCACCAATACAGTGCACAGAGACAGGCCCCCATGCCCTCTATTATGTGGCTGTTTAGAGCTCCGTTTCCAGCCAAATGATCTGGATCGTTTTCTCTCAATGCAATGCATCTCATCGCCAGTGCGTCTTTAACCTATGCGCGGGAGGGCACAGAAGATGAGAGGAGGAGGGGGCAGAAAGACAAAGGACCAAGGGAGCATTTGGCATCAGAAACTTTCATTTGGCGTCACAGTGACTGTGGGTGACCTTGGGTGAGTGTGCATGGGCTTGTTTCTTGTCAAATGAGGACTATCACGTATGACGGTCAGGAATTCTCTTAGGAACAGAGGCATTAGTGGGGAAGAGGCTCCGGGAACACAGGATTTTCCCCTGAAGAACCAAGTTTAAGCCCAGCGTATCACTTAAATAAGTATGTACCCCCTTTCTCAGAGAGGAGAGGAAGAGGACAGGGTACATTTTCTTATCTCATTTGATTTTTGTTTTCCTGAGGCACTGGCCTCTCTGTTAAGTCCTGCATTTGTTTGTAGGTGCAGAGAAACGAATGAGTAATTATAAATATCATGTGGGTCTATTCATACTTAAAGGAGTCTTCTTTCTTTTCCACCTTTTCCTTTAACGTACGCATTTTAGATCCTTCTGGGTTCCAGTGTTTCTCTTCCCCAACAGAGTTCACTTTCTTTCTCTCTCTGTGTGGCCGGTCCTTCTGGAACCATCCCCCAAGCACAGCCCATCTCAGATGAGAGAGAGGAGAGCATTCTTGCCCACATTTCCAGCAGGCATGGCACATCACGACCACGTCTATATAAGGGAGGGGGCGGGGGGAAGGGGGACACGATTGTTTACTTTCTCAGAAGGCTAAACATCTCGCCAGGGGTCCTTGACTATGTGCTTAAGGACACAGACAGACAGGACAAAGGGCAGCAGAAAGTGCTCCTGCCACCGCGATTTGCATCTGAGTTCACTTCAGCTCTGCTTTAAAGAGTCTCATTTGAATACACAGTACATTAGCTCCCCTCCTGCCTCCGATCCAATATGGGAAATGCATTCATAGCTCAGTAACCTCTCCCCGACAGAGTCCAGACAGTCGGGGAGGGGGATCCAACAACTGCAGAGAAATTGTATTTCAAATGAATGTCTTTTCATCAGCTGCCTCTGGATCCCTCAGCGGCACTCCCATAGGAGATTTGCATATTTTTTCGTACTAATGGAAATAAATATAGGATGAAGATTTTGTTTTGTCCATTTGAAAAGACTGCTTTGCCCCTCATGCTCGGGGGCATCTAAATATGCCATGGGGAGAAATGGATTGTTAGACTGAAGGAAATCGGAAGGGTTTTAGAGGGCATGTCTACCCTGACAATGTATGTGAAGACCTCAGACTAGAAATCGCCTCCAGAATATTTCCTGACAACAATTAATGAGTAGATTTATAATATAGGATATGTGGATGCAGTCATGTGAAGGACCACTGATCTAAATGAAATCAGCCTGCGGAGGGCCCTAAATTATGCAGGAGGTTGAAAGGGTATTAATGCACTGTCTATTCGCTTTCTTTTCAGTTTTCATGGGGATTCATATGTATACCTTCCAGTCTTTGTGTCCATTTTCTTAACCCCTTGTCTTCTGTTAGCCTGGGAAAGCAAGAGGGTAACTAAAGAATGAGAATGTTTGCCCGGCTGGTGTGGCTCAGTGGTTGAGCATTGACCTATGAACCAAGAGGTCCTGGTTTGATTCCCAGTCAGGGCACAATCCAGGGTTGCAGGCGCGTTCCCCAGTGTGGGGCATTCAGGAGGCAGCAGATCTATGATTTGAGAATGTGTAAGTGTAAGAAGGGAGGCGTTGTCGAATGTTTGACCCCTGAAACCATTCTTTATCTATCCAGTTAATGTCTATATATTTGAAGTGTGATAATAATAAGGTGATGATCTTGACATTTGTAAAAATAAATATGCCAGAAGTTGTATATAACCCAGGATTTTACATATTAAATGCCTTCAAAGCAGTCACCTTAGGAGACTGAGGTGTGTTAGTTTAGCTTTTGGTTTTTAACAGTGGTTTTTGTTTTGTTTTAACACCACAGTGGCAATTACTGCTAAAGACTACAGCATTTTCTGTTGAATGTTGTCAATGGAGAAAACATTTTGTCCTTTGGTGGTGGGTTTGATTTTTGAAAATAGTCAAATATCATTTGGATCCAGGGTAACTGGTGAACAAGCAGTAAGTACTAGTTTAAGATCTTCCGTAAGTGTGGCTGGGACAATGCAAAACGTCTTCTGAGCTTAGGTAAGTGCCTGCTAGAAAATGCAAGATATGTGGAAATTCATACTCTCTGGGCCTCAAAGCCCTCAAGCCTATAATCAAGGAACTGTAGCATTGGAAGACACCTTACAAAACCCAAGCCCTTATTTGAGGGAAATAAAAAGGCCGTAATGGTAAAATGTTACATAAAACATTTTTTTTTCTTGATTGGGGAAGTTTGGGTAATTACAATTTTGTTTAACTAGTTCTTAAATACTGCAAACATTCCAATGCTGTGTGTGTACGTGTGTGTGTGTGTGTACATGTGGTTGGTGTGGCTGTGTTTGTATTTGTAGGACATACTCTTGGAGTGTCTCTCCACTAATTCCCTTACTTTGGGACTGTCCTCCTCTACCTCTAATTCTTGAAACCACAGATGTGGGAACCTGTCAGCCTTGTTGAGAGGGTGACTCCTGCCCTTGGAGATGGGCCAGTGGGAATATCTAACTTGAGGCAGGCCAGTCAAATCCTTTCTCCTAGGGATTGGGGATTGGTACTTAGGCAATCTTTCAATATTGCTGGATTTAGAAGATATAGAATAAGAAACTAAAGTTTTTCATATCGATGGAGAGTCAAGAAAGCTGGTCTTGAAAAAAAGGAAAAGTAATATAGAAGTCAGGAAGAAAGATAAAAATGAGATTAAGCCCTAGCTGGTTTGGTTCAATAGATAGAGCATCAGCCTGCTGACTAAAGGGTCCAGGGTTCAATTCCAGTCAAGGGCACATGCCTGGGTTATGGGCTCAATCCCCAGTAGGGGCGTGCAGGAGGCAACCAATCAATGATTCTCTCTCATCATTGATGTTTCTATCTCTCTCCCTCTCCCTTCTTCTCTGAAATCAATAAAAAAAGATCTATTTTTTAAAAAAATGAGATTAAGAGGGAGGGCCTTGTCCATGTGTCTAAATTCTCCAGTTCCCAGTTAGAGCCTCCCTGAAGCCTGATTGTCTTACTGCTTTTACAGTCCCCAAGTTACCACTGCATCCTTAAATGATGTCTTTAAGTGTGAGAAAACCCATCTTATATTGAGGAGGCAAGAGAGATCTAATAGAGTGACTGAACCAATACCTTCAGCAATGACAGAGTATACCCTTTTGGAGAAATTGCATTTCTCCAAAAATTGTTTGGAAATACTTAGATCTTTAGATTTAATTTTCAGGTTATATAAAATGTCATCTCATGAAATTCTGAAATCTTATTCCACCTTATACATAATTTCTACTATGAATAAAAAAAGGACTCTGCCTGCCTTCTTTCCAGATTTGCTTAGAGCAATGCTACATAGCTATTCTTTTCCCTAGACTTAAGATCTATGTCAAAATTCCTCATATTACTAATAATCACTGAAAGAATCGGAGAGGATATTAGTCAGCATAGACTAAGTTATGACACATTCACAAATACCCCCTAAAATCTCAGTGGCTTCATTTCAGAAATGCTTTATTTTTAGCTGACACAAAGTGCAGTGGGTGTGAGGCAATCCTTCTTCATCTTGTCTTGAGGAGTGTAGGGGACATTTCACTGAAGCTGAAAAGGTGGCCACCATCCAGGTAGCAAGCAAAGCTGAGAGTAGAGTCCCAACCTTAAACTAACAAGCAGAAAGCAGGGTGGGGATTGGTGAGCCACAACACTAGAGGGGGCAGAAGCTAGCATCTACTCAGAGGTAGGGTCCAGAATTCCAGCCATCAGGAGACCAGAAGGTGAGCTAGTGTTGGCTGAGTCTGAAGGAGGAGGTAGAATTGCACAGAAATGCTTGTTGTCTTCAGTTTCATCTTAGGAGTCCATCTGTGCATGGGTGAGTCCCTGAGGTAATAGGTGAGGATGATGCAGACAGCACATTCCTTCACCATGAACCTCCTTAATCCCCTAATTTCAATCACTCCCTGTTATCATTGTTATTATATGTTAAACTCATTTTGTCCTCTTATCTTTTAGCTTAACATGGATCCCTGGGTTACAGTTGCCTTTTTATTCTGGATTAAAAAGCTATACTCTTCATATCTCAAACAAGATTTTGGCAGGAAGTTAGCAGAAACATATGGGCCTCGGCATTTTGATGCCCAGACTGGCTTCTGCCAAAACATTTCTTTGCTGTCACATAGATAGCAACAATGTTTGGGACTGTTGGGGAATCATCCCACACAGCTCAAACTAGGGAATGCTGCTGCCTAGCAGCCTTTGTGGGAAGCTGAGGGACTTCCCATCCATTTTCAGCGGGTGGGAGGGAGGTGGAGTCAGCCAGCGTCCACTTCTTAAAGCTGCAGAAGCTCAAGACAGACAGTGTGCTTCATTCAGGCAGCCCACAGAGAGTGATAGGATGACGGAGACATAAATGCGGAGGATATGGGTCAACATTCAAACCAGAAAACAGAAACCACTTTATTCTTTAAAAGAGAGAATTAAAGTCATTGGTTGCACAGGAAATGGAAGAACTAAAAATCAAACAGGAAACAGTAAGGCAACCAACCCAGAGGTGAGCTAAAACCAGGAACTCATTAGCAACTTGGAGTGGAGGGCAGTGGGGAAGACAGAGTTCCTGGGACTCAGTGGAAGTTGGAAGGAAGATGGGCTTGTCCGATGAAATCTGGAGCCAAGAAAGAAACTCAGCAACTGCCAGAAACACTTCTGAGGCTGATGGAGCAGGGAAATACCCTGGCGTCCCTTGCCCCCACCCTCTAATCTTATTGCAGTGCCTCCTACTAAAGGAAATGGAAGGCAGCAGGCACGGGAGCCTGGGACTCCAGCCTCGGGCTCTAGGCTCCCTGCAATCTAGATGGGTCTGAGAGCAAATAGGCCTGGAATGACTGGCGTGGGGGGTAGGAATTAATAACTGGGATGGAATAAGCCAACTCACCCCGTGATCTAAAGTAGGTACATCTAAATCCCCATCCACTTTTCTTGAGCCAACTCAGGCTGGTTATATTGGCACAAGAAGGAACATAATAATCCTGGACCCTCGGTAGAACAATCTTGGTGCTGTTTTATTTCTAGGCAGCTGGTTAATTGCTGTTAGGTGGCAAGGGAAGACCGACCGTAGGTGACAGGCTATCTCTTTGGGCAGAAGCTGCCTGACATTTTCAGCTTAAGGAAACTCCAAGCTGAAAACAAAAAAACAAAACAAAAACAAAGACCTCTGAGCCTAGAGATTACAGGGGATGGAATGCTGTGAATAAAGAGGTACAATCTATAGGCCAATGTCTAGATCTTCAAAAACAGGTCTGATGTCAGGAGTGGAGTAGTAGTACAATACCATTTAGAATCCATATTTAGACCATCTGTATGACTAAACCAGGCCCCTGAGAACTGGGAAGGAGCTGAAGCATCACATGGAAACATAAAAATCCCCAGACAAAACCAGAATAGGCAGATAGTCAGAATCATCACAGCACAGAGCTCAGCAGTGGAGAGGAAACTCCAGTCACGCACCCATTCAGTAAGTGCCAACCAAACTACGCAAGGCTGAAGGTGCTAAAGCCAACTATGCTTGCCCCCACGGTGTCTTCAGTGTAACAGGAAAGGACAGAAGTAAACACATAATCAAAATAACGTACAATCCATAACATAACAGGTCATAAGATAGAAGTATCCCAATTCCCAGGAAGCAGCAGTAGCCTGCCTGGAATTTCTTAGGTAGAGAGGCTGTTACTTGCTAAGGAAAATGCAAATGAGAGCCCTGGGGAAAGATCTCAGAGAGAAGAATTGGGGACTATGTAACTGAATAAGTGTAGACATCACATTAAATCACTTCTCCCCAAAGTCAGTAGGAGGCTGTTGAAGGGTTTTAGGGAGAGGGTGGGGAGCATATGAGCAAATGTGGCATCAGAAAGATACCGACAGTATGACAGATGATGGATTGGAGAGGAATAGACTAGGGGCAGGAGAGAAGCTCAGGGAGTGTTTCAATAAGTAGGCAGGAAGTGAGAAAATCTGGAATGAGATAGTAACAGTGAGAATGGATAGAAGGGCTGGATATAAGAGATTACTTAAGAATATGGATGTAAGAGATTATTTAAGATGATTAGTGACTCTTTGAAGCAGGAGTGGGAGCGCGTTAGGGTTATGTCCACCTTGCAGTCTTGAGAACTTTTCAGGTAGTTCCACTCTCTAAAATATACAACACAAAAGACGGGGTCTGTTTTGGACAGGCTGGGGTTGAGCTGCCATGGGATAATTCCGGTGGAGATTCTGCTAGAATCTTAGCAAAGTAGGAGAAATACTTGATTTGTTTGTAAATATTTGGGGAATCATTTTCATTTGTTTGGGCCGCTGAAGTAGAAAAATGCCATCATCCAGGAAAAACATTGCTGAGAAGAATGTTGTGGTGGGATCTCTGGGAAATACTGACAACTATGAGATGGGAGAAGAGAACTGGAAAGAAAGAGCCAGAGTGGAAGAAGGAAACATTTGGTGTTACAGGAGTCAATGGGGAGGATTTCAAGATGATAGTTAACATTGTCAAAATACTGCCAACTAGATAAGGGCTAAAATGCTTCAATTTGTTTTGGCAACAAGAGGTCTTTGGCTGGTTTTTGCATTTCTTCTGGACTAGGGGGAATTGAGCTGTGCGACCTTGGATGTTGAGCAAGTAGTTTAATAGGAATCCCTACTCACAGAATTATTGTAAAAAGTAAATGTAATTTCTGCCCACCTAGGAAAGGCCTGTTTGTTCTCTCTCCCTCTCTCTCTTTCTCTCTTTCTCTGGAATTTACTTCCTTTAGACTTATTTACATTCACAGTGCTCCAATATGTTTTAAAAATATATGACCTCAAAGAAAAGATAGTCTTTTCAACCAATAATGCTAGAGCAACTGGACATCTACATGCAAAAAAAAAAAAAAGAATCTAGACACAGACCTTGCACCCTTCACAAAAATTAACTCAAAATAAATATCAGACCTAAATCCAAGGAGAAAATCTAGGCAATGTGGGTCTGGTGATGAATTTTTAGATACAACAAAGGCATGATCCATGAAAGAAATTATTGATAAGCTGGACTGCATCAAAATTAAAAACTTCTGCTCTGCAAAAGACACTGTCAAGAGAATGAGAAGACAGGCCACAAACTGGGAGAAAATATTTGTGAAAGCACATCTGAAAAAGGAATGTCATCCAAAATATACCAAAAAACTCTTAAAACTCAACAATAAGAAAACAAAAAACCTGAATTAAAAAAAATGGGTCAAAGTCCTTAACAGATACCTCACCAAAGGAGATATGCAGATGGTAAATAAGCATATGAAAAAGATGCTCATCCTCATATGTCACCAGGAAAATGCAAACGAAAACATGAGTGAGATACCACTACACACCTACTAGAACGACCAAAATCCAAAACTCTGGCAACAAAGGCCCTTGCCAGGATGTTAAATTATGGCAGCATTCATAGCAATACACTTTTCCCCATCAATATGAATACATTCATATTCTCTGAGTAGCTCCAAGTTACAATCCCAGGCATGTTGTTCTGAGACATGTTGGTATTCATAAGCTCTTCGGTAATAACAATTCTCTTTCTATTCCGAGCGTGGGTTTCTTTCAGTGCTTCCTTCTTGCACCATGTTAAGATCTGGCTCTAGTGTTTGTTGCAGAGCAGGGGTTAGCAAACTAGCGCCCATGGGCTGGACACCTAAAACTGTTGTGAAATTAAGAAACATGGCCACACCCATTATTTGTTTATGTATCGTCTATGGCTGCTTTTGTGCTAGAGTGGCAGAGTTGAGTAGTAAAAACAGATTTCAGATGGCCTACAAAGCCTAAAAAAATTGCTATCTGACCCTTTAAAAGAAAGTTTGCCAATATCTGGTCTAAATCAGCCCTGCCCAATAGACCCTTCTGCAATGATGGGAATGCATAATTGCACTGTCCAACATGGTAACCACTAGCCACATGTGATTATTGGGGACTTGAAATATGGCCAGTGTGACTGAGGAAGAGAGTTTCTGACTTAATTTCATTTTAATTGGTTTATAGTTATGGGTGGCCAGTGGCTATTGGGTTGGCAATGCACGTGTATAAGTAATGAAGGGATTTGGGAAGGGGTAGAGGTTTCTAGGAGGACAAACACATCTTGAAGTCATTCATTTCCAGACGGGTTTTTGCATCATCTTTAGAAAATTGAAGGTTCCTTCTTCAAGGAGAGAGGCCCACCCCACTTGGTCCAAAGAACAGAGGAATCGGGGGGGTGGAGGGTTATTGACAGTCCTCATCCTAGGTCTCAGGGTCCTGACTTCACTGTAGGAGACCCTGGAGCTGTGAATTCAGCCTCTTTGACGTTCCACCACACTTACAATTAAATCTTAGATGTGATCACTAGCATAGCCCTCTGAATGCAGGAGATGAGGGTCTCTTTTAACACTGCCACTGAGGCATTGTGGTTTTCACACCATGCCCCAAGTTGATAGATTCCTGGCCTGAGTCTTTTTTCTTCCGCTGTGGATGCTAACAACAACGAACTCATTCCCCAAGGCTCATAACTGCCTGTGTCCATGTCCTTTAAGCATTGGACCTATTGCATGAGTCAGTACAGACCCTTCCACAGGTTTCCCCTCTCAATCCACCATAGGTGAAGCCCAAGACACTGTGATGCTATGCGATGCCAGAGGTAGTCCTTGTCTCACTTATCAGTATTGGGGGCTACCCCATCTATCCCATCCAGGTCCCATTCTGAGTGTCTGCTTCCCATAACTACTCCTGGTATCAACTTTCTTAGTCTGGGTTCCCCAGAAGCAGAGCCTGAGGCAAGGATTTGTGTCCATGTGGTTTATGGGGAATGTTCCAGGAAAGAGGGGTCAGGGAGTGGAAAAGCAAGACAACACAGAGTAGAAAGCCAATATAAGGCATATTAATAAGCAGGTTACTGTCGAGCACATCTGAAGCTCCATTCTGCTGGGACCCCTGGGGAACACTATGGAGCATAGCTTGGACTTGTCCTCCCGAACCACTGACTGGTTAATACTCCCAGCATGTCAATTTTCTGGCGCTCCTACCTGCCCTGTTCCTAAGATGAGATGACTCTCTCAAGTGGGGAGAGAGTTGCAGGTGTTTGTATCTTTATGTTCAGGAATGGCGAGTGTTGGGATGGTAAGGGCAGGGCACCAACACATCTGCTACACCACCAAACACATTAAAAAAGCCGAGTCCTCAAACAAAGAGGTCTGGTCAAAGCAATAAAAGCAAAATCAAAACAAAACACACATACACCTTGGTCACTATGAAAGTAACCAGTATACAACCTGTAACCATGGCAATTAAGGGGAAAGTTAAGGAGACCCAACTTCCCTGTATAAGCTGTATTTCAGAGTATTCAGAAAGCCCTGGTCAATGAAGACAATGTCTTCTTTAAGGAAAAAAAATTACCATTTTTTCATCATTGTTTTGTAGGGCTGAAATAATTCAAAGTCATTAATTTGTTTTAATAGATTTTAGAAAAAAGAGGGGTGGTAGAGGAAACAAGTGAGGGGAAATCTCCATAAATGTTGCCATATGGAGGTTCACTATATATATTCTATTCCATTTTCTTTTTTTAACGTAAAGAAAGAGAGAGCAAAAGTACTTTTCTTGTCGGCTCCACCACTATCATTAGCCTTGGGCTACATATACATTCTTATAATCCTGATGACACATCATTAAAATTAAAAAAGCACCAAATAATGCAGTTGATGCAAGTTCCAAACAATGATGCTTTTTTTCTGTTTTGATCACATTATAACCTTAATATTCCCCTGATCAATTGATCCACTTATGGGCAGCCAATGCTTGTTATGAAATCTTGCATGTGGACACACCACATAGGTTTGTTGTGTGGGTTTTAAAAACAATGAATATGGAGCTCCATCAGAATGTCTGGCTAATGAGGAACTTCTTTTAGTTCCTTCCAAATGTAAATATATTACCTGAGAAGGGTACTAAGTTAACTCATTAGCACCTCCTAACACTTGAGCAGAGTTTATCAGATTAACTACAGAAAACAAGGTCCTGAGGCAATGGGATGCCAATTGAATAAATGTTGACAAAGACAAGCTAGTATGGAAAGTAAATAAATAATGTTCCATCTTCTTTTTGCTGGTGGGTGTGTGCTTTCTGGAGTGCTTTTGCTATCAATCTCATTTATTCCTCAGAGACCTCTGTTTAGGAGATGAGGTTCAATAAACTTTAAAGCATGGACCCAGCCTCAAACAGCTCATAACTGGCATAGCTAGTATTAGAATGCCAGTCTTCTGACTGGAAAGTGCAGAGGAGGCCTGGCTGTTTGCAGGCCAGAATGAGAACATTGAAGAGGAAGGGAACAGCAAGGTAAGGATTTCTTAAAGATGGGATAAGAGGTGGGGTGCTTGTCCCCTTCATAAAGGGGTCCTCCTAGGTACCTTCCTTCCACCTTCTCCCAGTGTGTTTGGGATTTCTGTTTCCATATTTGTCCTGATCTTATTTACACAGAATCTCACATGGGACAGTTCTTTTGTTGACTAAAGATGGCCTAATGTTCAATTCTTAAACAAGGTCCCTAAATGTTCATGATTATGTTGATTTGACCCAAAGCTAACAGCAAAATAAGATCACATTTCCAATTAAAAAAAAAAAATCTTCAAATCATACCTACAGAATATGTGATGATCCTGGAAAAAAATCTAGCTTCATTTTTCCTATTCTTGACCACATTTATGATATTCGATTTTTTCCCTTGAAACGCTATTATTACCCCTGTTTTAGTCATTTGCAATCCAGAACACAGTGAGTGTTGATGGCAAAACATTACCTATTTTTGCATCCTTTCCTGTGGAAAACGCTTATAAAAAGGAAAGATTCTTATAAATATTGCTGATTTTGTAAGTCATACATATTTGTAGCTTTAAAAATTCAAACATTAGAGAAGGGTATAAATGAGACGGTGACGCTTCCCCCATAATCCCATTCTTTAGCACGAAGCACAGTTAATAACTACACAGGTCCTTTCAGGCTTTATTTTACAAAGTTTATGAAGCACTTTCACACACTTCATCTCATTGAAACCTCACAGCAGCAGTATTCAATTATAAATGTGAGATTGGGGAAATTGTTTTCCAGTGAACTTTAATAACCTTCTCACAAAAGAGAGCTACCATGACTGACCACCTCCTATTCATTTTTGCAAACCTAGGCCCTGATTGATTCACTGTGACCTTTTGTGCTCAATTTAAATAGCAAAGAGCAGACTGGGCTGAGGAGAGCAGAATCAATCCAAAATCTGCTAAGCAGTTTGGTTCTATCAGCTACAGCCTTAGCTAAACACAAAACATTTGCATGGGTAATAGATAAAGACGGGGCAGTCTTCCAAATTACTTTAAGGGTTGCCTCTTCCAAGATTAGTAACACAGAAAAATGTAGGATGAGCCAGTCTAAACCATGGTATAAAACTGGGTTCAAATGAGAGCAAATGGTGGTATCTCCTCCCATATAAGTGGGTAGAGAAATACTTCACATACCAATTACCCATGGAGATAAAGTAACAGCTCTCGAATTAATGGAATAAAACAGTCCCCCCAGGCTAACAGCATAGTCTTGGGGTTAGTTGCTTAATTAGTCCATTCTTTGTTCTAATAGATCTTTTAGATAGGATCTGGAAATCAAGTCAAGGGTGGGGGAGGGAGTTGGAGAGAAGAGCTTGGAATGTTAGGTGAATCCTGTTACCATATTTTTAAACTACACTAATGGAAAGATAAGGACCTCAATTCCAACGAGCCAAATCGACTTCATCTCTTAAATTAGTGTGTATATAATGAGCTGTTTATTTTGGCCTCTGAACTTGCTCCAAAGAACCTATTATGATGGCCAAGGACGATCCATGATTACATTTCCCTCCAAGTACAAATTGAAAAATAGCTCATATATTTTAGCCTTGATTCATTTTCTAAAACACGAGCAAAAATATTTACTAGGCAAATTGCTCATCTTTATTATTGGGGCCTTAACGTTTGATGCTCATATTGTTCTCTTCAGCTCTTTGGTTTCAAACGGAAGCAGGAGGAGGAGGTGACCCAAGTAGGTTTGATTTCCACTGAAACAAAAAGGCAGCAGGTCTCTGAGCTCCCTGGACTCTGAGCAAAATGCAGAACGGCTTGGAGTGCTGTGACCTGGCTTGAAATCCTGTAATGGCCCTGATAGTGATTCATGTCCTCACAAAACAAAGGGCTATCTTTCTAACCCTTCACAGCTCAGCCAGCGCCTCCTCCACTGAGCCGCTTTTCATGAGGAGACTGGCAGCCAGGCTAAGAGAGGAAAGAACACTCGGGGAATTTTAAGTGCTTTGGATCAGCAGTTGTCATATACAATTGATGTTCATTTATATTTCACTAGCCAAAATCTAATGCTGCCGAAAATTGGGGGAAAATATTTCAAAGCCTAATCAGGCCCAATCCCACTTTCATGTAAAAAAAATGAGCTGTCTTACCTTTTCTCATTCCTAGTATCAGAGGGAGATTTAATGCTTCCTGACAATGCTTTAAATACTTTGCTGTTCGGACTTCAATGAATTCACAATAATTATATCAGTTAAACCAGCTTGGTTTTTCCAAAGCTGTTTCAAGCTTAGAGTGCGTTTGAACTCCTTATCATGGCCTTCATCCTTTGATATCAGGTTCAAGGGAGAAAGGGCCAATCCTCAGATGGATCACCACTTAACCATTTAACCCATTTACCTATTAGTTGTTTGTGTTTTAATCTATCAACTCAGTGGTCTATAATTTCCCAGACTCCTCCTTTCCAGGAAATTTAATTGCACAGAATGTAGGAGCCATATGCTATTCCCAGTGGAGGGTTTCAAGAAAGACCCGGTGATTTTTAATTCCCAGAAGATAAAGCAATAAAGACTTCAGTAGATTATCATTAAGAACTGACTTAGCATTTAGTGTCTAACTAAACATTTTATAGGAGCTTTTATTTTGTCATTTCTATGAAGGAGGCTAAAAATTATCTTTGTTTCACAAGTGGATAAAGGCGAAATATCACTATATCATTGTTGTTTGTGTGTGTGTGGGGGGGGGGGGAATACCAGTTTCTTTAGGTAGAAATTAGTTCTATGCATCCCTCATCACTCCCTCAAGAAAGCTACCAATTTCATCACAGTTTTGGCTTCCATCAGTGCGCTCACTCCAGTACAATGAGATCTTCTCGATACAAGGAGTAAACACACAAAAGAGTATTTATCTTCCTTCAGAAGAATAGCCAAAGAGCACAAACCTCGTTCACATAAAGCTATAAGGCAAGTGGATGAAGCAGAAGGCCTCCTGACTGTGTGAGGGATGGTAGTGTAGACCCTTATTTCTTCAGATGACCACTGAACCCCCACAGCAGCATCTAATCACTGAACCCCCACAGCAGAATCCGACCACTGAATCCACAGTCGAATCCGACCACTGAATCCACAACAGAATCCAACCACTGAATCCACAGTAGAATCCGACCACTGAATCCACAGTAGAATCCAACCACTGAATCCATAACAGAATCCGACCACTGAATCCACAGCAGAATCTGACCACTGAACCCCCACAGCAGAATCCGACCACTGAACCCCCACAGCAGAATCCAACCACTGAACCCCCACAGCAGAATTTGGGAACAAAGAGTTCCCAAATATGATCACAAGCCTGTAATCGTATTTGGGAACTCCTTGTTTTCCCATGATTTCCCATGTAAAAACAAATTAGACGTCATAGAGTAGGTACTTATTAATAAAAAAAGAAATTATCAAAGAGATGAACATAAGTGGTTATAAAATCAGAGCTGGCCTTCAAAATACACACATCGCAGGGTCAAAATAGGAGATGATAACAACACAAGGTTTGTTTTGAACTTCTCAGTCAACAGTTATCGTATTTTATCTTATTTTTCTAATAACTCTTTGTTATTTCATATTTGATTATCTCATAAATCCAAACTTTCATAATTTGATGTTCTGCTTTTTAATGTTGCTTTACCCTATTTGCATACTGTTCCAAGATAAATATTAGCAACTAAAATTCTATTTTCATTCTAAGTAGGAAAATTTTTGATGATATTAATAGACTATCTTACAAAAGGTTACCTCTTAAGTCAACAAATTTGGACTGTTTGTAGAATTAATGCCAAGTTGGTATTTTTCCCTTTAAGTTGTATATATGTCAGGTAGTTCAAGCTATACTACTAGTGTGAGCATTTGCCCTACCCAAAAATTTACACTCTACATGTCATCAGCTAGCCTTCAAATCAGATAGACTCCCTCCAAAGGTGGTTCCTAGCAAGATGAAGGTGGTTTTAGCCACCTTAATGTTCCAACAGCACCAGAGTATTCTTAGTCAGCATGATGCATGTTAAAAAGGGGTTTCCACTGGTAAAAAAAATTAATGACTTATCAGTTAGTATTTAGGAACATTAGAAGTGGGTATGAAAATAGTGATAATAAATGCATGTGCATTGTATAAAATTTTCTAGAGCTTCCCACCCTGATGGCATAAACAGAATAATTTAGAAAACCCTATGGCCTGTATCATTAGGGATATTGTTTTCTAGATTGCTCAATGTCTGGCCATTTATTGGTCCCCCAATGGCCTGATATGTACTGTAAGGTTAACTGAATTCTGCCTCTAGAAGATAGCCTTATCTGCCTCAAATGAACATTGCACACACTGGTATAGTTAGAACACCTAACAACTAAGAGCTAGAATTTAATCAGACTTATTAGAATAGGTTATATGAACTGTTTTCTGTCTGCTTCCTAATAAATGTTTAATGTGCATCTCTATAGGTGGCCAAATTTCATCAGAGATTTACGATCAATATAAACTGGTGAAAAGGTGGTTATTCTTCATCCATCTCTAATTACTGGTGATTAGCATTACCCATAAAATAATCATTGTCAGATTATGCATTACTCAGCATTGATCTCTCTTTAGTCCCATCCCAGATATTTTTAATGTCACCCAGAGTTTGTAGGCAGTTAGAGGACAATAAACTTGTAGATCTCCAAACTACAGACCCTGGGAAATGCAGTAGGGTTCAACACATGCACATGGCTCTCCAGGGTTAGCAGTCCCCTCAGACTCTATGGTTGAGTTTGACTATTGC
This sequence comes from Myotis davidii, assembly GCF_000327345.1. Taxonomy (NCBI): domain Eukaryota; kingdom Metazoa; phylum Chordata; class Mammalia; order Chiroptera; family Vespertilionidae; genus Myotis; species Myotis davidii. Next base: position 1,106,717 of record NW_006287548.1, read on the forward strand.
CTGTTCTTTTCTCCCAAGTTCCTGAGGCAATTAGGATTTGTCTAGCAACCTCCAGGGGACTCCTGATCAATACTTTCTGCAGTACGTTTCTTCCATGGGGCCATGGTCAAACCCTTTGGTAGTTGCCCATAAGAAAAAACACAGATATGGACATCCTGGGGCCATGTCATGAGTAGAAGTGACGATGATAATTATGATGATGATGAAAACAATTTCCACATGGCAAAAACCTGTGTCACCATAGATTGTGTTTTGTTGTATATGAAATATAGCTCAAGGAATGTTGGCTTAAACTACTACAAGTTTTTCTCTCTCTCAAAATACATCTAGAGTTGGGCAATCTGAAGCTGGTTCAGAGCTTCAATGGTGCTTTCCGGGACCCAAAGTCTATTTTCCTATTGCCATTATATTCGTTTGTGGTTCTTTTACTATGCTTTAAAAAGTGGCTATAATACCTCTAGGCATATAATGGAAAAGGAAATATAGCAAAGGGCTTTCAAAATATAAGGTTTTATTCAGGAAAGAAAGCTCTATCCAGGGAATTTCACTTACATTACATTGGCCAGAACTTAGTTGTTCCCTAGCTGCAAGGGAGTTGGGGAAGAGAGCAATATTAGAAGGGCATATCACCATCCTAAACAAAATGAAATCCTGATAGTAAGGGAGAAGGGGAATGAATACTGTCAGACAACAAGTAGTGTTTACCACTACAACTATATACCAGTCACTTTATACCTGGCATCTCTAGCATTGCATTAAAGTAACCATTTTTCCATATGACACTAAGGATCAGAGTCTTTTAGTAACTTGACCAAGAAAATGGCAGATCCATGATTTGAATCCAGGTCAACTTGAATAACAAAAATAACAACAATGCTAATAAGGCAGCTACTCAGTATTCCATCTTAGAAGGATTCAATTGAGGAAGAGTGTAAGAATGAAAACTGAAGAGCCAAGAAACCGCCTCTTTCTCTCTATTGATATATATTCTTGATGAAGTCACAAGGAAATATCTATCATGAAATATTACAATTGCCTATTGCCTACCCAATGACCGTCTTCCAATCTTTTCTAACAGCACTCCCATTTTACTAAAAAGGGCTTCCTTGTCTCTATGGGGTGGCTTTTGACAGATGATTGGCCAATAGCATATAAGTAACCACAGTCTTTTGGTGAGGGCCTCCTAAAAGTTATTGTTTATTATTGAAAAGAGACAAGCTCATGCTCACTTTGGCAGCATATGTCCTAAAATTGGAATCACTCAGAGATTAGCACGACACTTGCACAAAGACAGCACACATATTTGTGAAGCATGTTGTATTTTGCAGTTCCCAGAGGTCATTTGACACTTCGCTGGTTAATACCAAGGAAACCACTTGAGTCAAAGTATAACATGTGGCCTCCAATATAGAAATGGTGATTTTTCCCTGCAGAGAGGGAGCCCAAATGGTTCATTCATTTGCCTTTTCTTTCTGTCTGGAATGCAGTTGTGATGTTCAGTGGGCTGCAGCCATTTTATGAGCATGAAAATTATAGCCTCATACAAAGGGTGGCACAACAGCGAAAAGATAGGCAACTGCTTACCTCCTGAGTCTCTGAATCTCCATACCAACATAATTTTGCCTATCTCTGGACTTGTGATGTTTTACAGATAATACATCCTATTTAGTGAAGCCATTGTGGTTGTTTTGTTATTGTTGTTGTTACATGAAGCTTAAAATAACACCTACTGATAATAATGGCCATGCTAGTCTTCCCTTTCATCAGCTTGATTCTGTTAACTGCCAAAGTTATCTCCATATCATTATCATTGGCCCAGTTTCCCCTCTATGGGTGAGTAGGTCTGATGTTAATTAATCTGGAAGGGGTGGGTTTATGGCGCTGGTACCTTGCATTAAAGAAGACCTTGCGGCAATAAGATGACATTGTATGAAGAACATAGTCTTTGGCAAATCTTTCACGACAAACTTAACTCACCCACTCTAAGCCTCAACTTCCTTATCTCTAAAATGAATAATATAATACCTATCTAAATATTTACTGAGAGGTATGTGAAATGCCTAACTGAAGTGGCAGTGATCCATATGTGTATGTTTTACTTTATTATAAATTCCTCTCTCTCTCACGAACACAAATGGAACAAGTTATCTCACCCTTTCCCAGTGCAATCCCTCCATCTTCATGTTATAATTTCCTTTGGAAAAACCTCTCCCCCTGCAGTTTGTCCATGGTTTTCATTTTCTCTGGATTTTTGTGTGATTAAAATATTGGAGGGGAAGGAAGTGGGGAGAAGAAAAAGGTCCATAGAGTGTGACCCTGGGGATGGATGGCTTTGCCCTCAGGCAGAAGAGAGCAGGCAAACATCTCCCCTTCCTCAGAACTTCCGCTCCTCCCCAGGTGAGAAAGGGGATCAAGTTTGTGACCATATCTTTAGGCTCACATCACAAAGTGTACCTGCATTTTTAGTTAGGGTTTCCTTGAGAGCTAAGTCTTCTGAGATGTGCTTTGGAAATGAAGTCATCATCACCTATGGTGCATGTTTATAATACACATATAGCACATACATATTTTTATATAACATTAGACTCTGTTGCCATGGAAACTATTACAGGCTAACAAATTAAGCATCGTGACACCACTGTAATAAGAAAAAAGAAATTCAAATGGAACACCAAGCATTTGTTTAAGCACAAATGGCTTTAGTAATTAAATAGACAGAAACAACGCAGAAAACCACAAATTAATATTTAGAAGCCTTTTTCCAGTAGAAAAAATCAGCTTTGATGTTGTTTTCCATTTTTCATTGTGTTGCATTATACATCTTTATAAATTAACTTTGGCACTAGGTTAGCAAGAATAGATCTGTTCCATCAGAGGCCTCACACACCTAAAAGCTCAACTCTCCCTCTAACCAGTTCCATCTTCCATAGTCAGTGAGAAAGAATTTATGGCTCTTTTTATTCATCAAAAGGGGACTTTTTAAAAAGAAAGCTCAGATGTGAAGTTGGTCTTACATCCCTGGTTTCATCCAGACAACATGTAGAACTACCCCTGGGGTTTTGAATATATTAACATCTTTTCACAATTAACCCTAATGGGACAAGTGTAGCATTTTTTTTTCCCAAGCAGATATATTCAAAGCCGAAAAATACATATGTTTAAATAGATCTCATTATATCAGCTACACCAATCTCTCCTCTTTACACACAGAGGATTGTACCTCTCTTCACTGTCATGCAACATTAACATAGAAAGGCATACACAAGAATGACATGGATTTGACAAAAAATTAATGATTTGTACATCACTTTAATGCCTCAAATCTGCAATTCATGTATGCTAATTAGCTCATAATGGGCTGTTGAAGAACAGAACTGTCAGCCTGCTGCTTCACAGGTTTCTGGAAGCTCCGACTGAGCACAGGCTTGCCGCTTGGCTGCTGGGTTCTGGGCTGTAACACGGCAGATCTATGATAGCATTTTCCCCCCTGCACGATTGTTTCCTGGATGTGGTGCTTTAATCTATCAGAGTTATGATGGCATATCTCAAATAAGTGGTTCCTGGGTGCCGCAATACATACCGGGAGCAATCGCATGGTATCACTACATCTAAATGATTGATCTCTGGGTTTTAGGCTGCCAGCCTACACCTCAGAGGGCAGCTGTCAGCTTTTTAAATGTATGAAGTTGTATTATGCAGCGCATTTGGAAAATGTATGTACAATTTTTTCTAATTTACAGATAAAAAGGGCTGTAAAACTTGGAGAGAGAAAACAAAGAGAGCTAAAAAGATCAGATATCTTTTCTTACTGGGAAATCAGGTATAGCTCCCCAATGCAAGAAAACCAGCTTCCAGTACATTTTTTGTGAGTGTGTGTGTTTTTGGGGGGGAGGGTGGTGGGGCCAGGGGAGGGCGTGCATGTGTGCTGTCTGGGCAGAGACAAAGACTGTTACACAACACGAGAGAGTAAGGTTGGACTGCTTCACAAACCAAACGAAAGCATCAGGGCTGGCTGGAAGCTGTGAGATTTGAAAACATGTTGCTCTGTTTTTGCTGGAGAGAAACTGATTTTCCCTGATCTCATGGTAGAAGCTTGGCCTATTGTGACTCTCATGTCACATCGGCTGATCTGCAAACCCAGAGAGAAGACTACACAAAAGAAAGACGCAGCCAATTTGTTTTTAAGTTTGAAATATCAGTCAGGATCCTAATTGCTGAAATTTTGTCTTACAGACTCCAAAATGAAGATGTATTTAATTAAAATTTCTTTTTTTCCACTGAAAAATATGAACTAGAGACTATAATGGGAGAACTGGGCCAGGCCGGGGAAATAAAATATTTCATATGTAGTTGAGCTATTAAGGGGTTTTTAGATAATTAGAAATAGACACTTTATACTATGGAAAATAATGGTATATTAAAAGGGAGTTTAAAAGTGAAAAAAAATCTTATCAAATTAATAAGAATTTTTTGTTTGTTAGAGCTTTATTTATTAGAGCTTTAAGGCCTTTATGCAAGTATAGAGGGGAAAATGTAATGTACTAATAGGAACGGTGAAAACACTTATGTAACAAATTTTCATATGCCAAAAAAACACCCCACAAATGTTTCTACAGCATCTCATAAACATTTCAATGAAATGACATTGAATAAAACGAAGTTGAGGACCTCCTGCATTTCAAATATGTGTATCCTACAGTATGTCTTTGGATTTCAACAAAACTCTTAAAAAATACACCAATATGGCTTTGGCTGGGTGGCTTGGTTGGTTGGAGTGTTGTCCCACACGCCAAAATATTGCAGGTTCAATTCCTGATGATGGCACATACCACATAGGTCTCGGGTTCAATCCTCAGCTAGGGCAAGTATGGGAGGCAACAGATCAATGTTCATTTCTCACATTGATGTCCTCTCTCTCCTCTCTCTCCTCTATCATTCTCTCTCTCAAATCAATAAAAACATATACCCTGGCGAGGATTAAAAAACCCCCACCATTATGAAAATAATAAAGGCCATAGAAGAGGAGAAAATATTTACAATAATTATATTTTACTTGTATCCACAATATATAAAGAACACTTACAACTTGATAATAAGGGGAGAAATAACCCAATAAAAAATATGGTCAAGAGATTTCAACAAACATTTATTTAAAAAATAAATATATAGGACTGTCCAATAAGCCTATGAAGAATGACTACAATGAAAAGGAGTGATAATACAAAACATTGGCAATGACGTGAAGGAACTAGAATTTTAATACATTGTTGGACTTAGTGTAAACTTTCCAAAACCACTTTGGAAAATTATTTGACAGTTTCTTTAAAAAGTTGAACATGTAGGATCCTATGACACAGCAAGAATTAAAAGCATGCATCTATATAACATATGAGTATTCATAGCAGATTTATTAAAATAGATCAGAACTGGAAAAAAATCCTTCCCTGCTTTGGGGACCCCAATTACATGTATATTTGGTATTTGAAGCTCTCTCCCAGTTCACTGACATTCTCTCCTTTTAATTTCCAACTTAAAAATAATTCCCTCTGGGTTTCATTTTGGATAGCTCCTATTGCTTTGTCTTCAAGTTCACTAATCTGTTTTCTCCAATATTTAATCTGTTGTATTTTTCATCTCAGATATTGTAGTTTTCATCTTTAGAATGTCAATTCAAGTCATTTTATGTCTTCTATTTTTCTAGACTCCAGGTGCAATCTTTTCTCTAGCCTCTTTAACTTACTAAATCTATAATAATAAAAAAGTAATATGCTAAAGAGAATGGACGACCTTCAGGACGAAGCTGCGGTGGGTGGGGGCCAAGCCCCTTGCCTGAATTTTGTGCATCGGGCCTCTAGTACTGTTATAATAACTCTTTTAATGCCTTGACTACTAAGTCTATAATCAGTATAATTCTTATATTAGTTTCACTTACTTGATTTTTATCCTCATTATGGGTCATACTTTCCTACTTCCATTTTTAATTAGACGTGTTAATTCTGTTCATTTCTGAGTGGATGTCAGACATTGAGAATTTTACCTTTTTGGATACTCTATATTTTTGTATTCCTGTAGATATTCTGGGCTTTGTTTTGGTATACAGTTCAGTTATTTACAGTTTGATACTTTCAGAAATTACTTTTGAGCTTTTATTCTAAGTGTACCTTTGTCTTAATATTGAAGCTAAACCTTCTGAGAACTGCACCCAAACATTACAAGATTTTCCAGCCTGCCTGATGAGAACGGAGACTCTTTCTGGCTTTGTGAGAGTTCCAGTTACTATCTCTCCTATCTTTTCGAAGAGTTATTTCCCTAGACCTGGACAGAGCCCTCACAAACCTTCACTGATTAGTACTCAGCTGAAGACTCTAGCAGGACTCTCTACCGACCTCTGTTCTCTCCTCTGATTTCTATCCTGCAAAACCCAGCCTCACATACTTCCATTTCTCTCCAACATCAGGAGAGAGGTGCTCTGCCTGGGTTTCCACTTTCTGTGTCATGGCCAAAAACTCTCTCCTGGTAGGGCTCTCTGTATTTGTTTCCCATCTCTTAGGACTCACTCTCTTTCATTGTTTGCTGTTCAAATATTAATAACAACTGTGCCATATATTGTGTCCAGTTTTTTAGTTGTTTCAAGAAGAAAGGTAATTTAGATTCTTGTCACTTAGACATGGCTGGAAGCAAAAAAAAAAAAAAATCCCATTTAAGTTCATTTTTGAATGGATGTAAGACATTGAGAATTTTGCCCCACTACTTAGTGTTATTTTTGATGAGGAGTTTTTAATTTTCAATAAGGCCACTTTATCAACCTTTTCTCTTTCATTGTGCTTAGGATTGTGAAAAATACAGTAATAAGTAATATACAGCATCTGCTTTTCTAAGAAGCTCTTAATCTTGTAAAGGAGTAGAAAGTTACAAAAAATATTTTCGAGTAAAGGAAGGCTCACCTGCTCATTTGAAATGTAGAGAATGAATAGTTAAGAATAGAAATGGCCAACAGTTTGTGGGTTGAAAGTGGAAAAGGCTATTGTGTTAAGCAGAAAAATAGCCTCCAGGGATGTCCAAGTCTAAACCATTAATATCGTAAGTGTTTTTCCTTACAGAAAAGAGGGAATTTTGAAGGCGTGATTAAGAATCCTGTGATGTGAACCCAGTGTAATCATAGGAGGGAGGCAGGAGAGTCAGAAAAGGAGATGTGACGATGGAAGCAGGTGTCTGAGCTCTGAGATCACTGGAAGGGGCTGCCAGTCAAGGACTGAAGGCAACTTCTAGAAGCTGGAAAAGATGAGAAAACAGATTTTTCCCTAGAGTCTTGCCAGGGAACATAACTCTATCAAAACTTTAATTTTAGTCTCCTGACACCCATTTTGGCGTCTGAACTTCAGAACTATGCGATGACAAATGTGTGTTGTTTAAACCAAGTTTATGGTAATGTGTCACAAGGCTGACAGGAAAGTAATATGGGTGTTGAAGAGAAAGGCTGCTCTTTGCTCCAATCCCAACAGTGAGCTTGCTAGGGGTAAACTTTCCACACGGAGGCCCCCCCCTCCAGGATCATCGTTTCCCCGCTGATGTATGAAGAACTAAGTTCCCAGTACCTGATTCTTTCCGTCAAACTCTTTTGCTGGAATAAGTATTTGTTCTCAAAGTGATGGGCACTTCTTAGGCGGGTGCTTTTAGCAACACTGCCTTCTTGTGAATCAGGAGTTCCCCATCCTCCACCCCCAATCCTAAGGGGATTCATATTTCACAAGGGCAGAAAGCAGGCAATAGTTATATTAGACCTGAAATTAAAATTTTTATAACATTTCTGCACTCTAAGTGGAACAATCTCCTCCCCTTTATACAATTTGACTTTCTGCTTATGATCAGAAACACAGGCTTGAATATCCAATGTAGAGGATAGGTTAGATATGACTCTCCTGACCATATTTTCTTCAGCTGGATTTCCCTTTTCTTGAAGAAACGTTCTCATATTTATCCAATGAAGTTATTGTCATGATGCCTGGATACCTTGCTGTCCACCTGAGGTTAAGTCAAAATGCTTATTTATTAATGAAAACTCTTTAATAGCCAACATACATTGTCTGTGTGAAGACTCCAAGCAAACTCAAATCTTTTGCCCAGATTTAGAGAGTGAGCAGCCGAGGAGATAAAATGCAGAGAGCTAAGCGGTCTCATTCCTGTCCCTGGTGGGAACAGAGCCACAGGACACATGGTTGTCACTTGGGTTATAAAAGTTCTCTCTGCATGTGGGGATGTGCACAGACAAGCAATGAGCTGAGCATCATGCACACGCATTGTTTTGGATGAGAACCTTGCTCCTGGCTAAATAGCAAATAGCAGGACGCATTGTTGAAGCTAATCCCAACTCACTTGGCCTCTCCATGAGAAAGAACAATGTTTCCCAGCCTCATAAATCCAGGCACTATGCTGAAAGTCCAGCAAAGCTAGATGGAGGCAGTGGCCTTAACAATCAGATCACTCACTGGTTGGAAGGGGCTTTATAAGGTCCTTGTGAAGCAAGTCAAGACAAGATTTCAAAACAAATCAGGTAAAATAAAATGTTCACAAGCAGGATTAGATTCACAGTGTCCTAAATCTGCTTGGTTAATTCTTTTATTTCCCAGCTGGGTAATGGTTTTACATTCAGATTGCGTATCCACAAAGGATCAAAATACTAGAAAATGTTTTTAAAAATTAGGTGGCCAACTTTTCCTTTCTTGACCACATGATATGAAGAAATTGGTTGGACTGACCTAATTTCCTCTATTTTTATTTTAGTTGGTTAAAATAAAGTTTTCATTTTTAAAACAATGTTTATGGTGGTAAAATATACATATCATACGCTCATCATTTTTTAAGTACAGAGTTCAGTGGCAGTAAATACATTCACACTGTTGGACAACCATCACCACCATCTCTCCAGAACTCTTCATCTTGCAAGAGAGGACTCTACATCTATTAAACAATAACTTCCCATTCCCCATCCCCTCAGCTCCTTGCAACCAGCATCACTAGAAAGTTTCTATTGTAAAATGGGTTCAATGTGAGGTTGTAGTGTGTCTGGGTTTACACACACACGCACACAAATCCTTCTTTCATATTTTCCCCCCAATTTTATGACCTGGCAGATGCACAGTATGGCATAGGCTAAAGCAATGCTGGTATAATTGAGTTGTGATTCTAATGTTTTATGCTGTCATCTGGCTCCCAGAACACTGGTATCACATTCTCCATTTGTGGAGTTGTCAGTGCGATGGTGTATAAAGGTTGGGAATAGAGTTGAAAGAGTCCTGGCTTGCAGAAACAGTGTGAGGTCAAAACTATCTTAGAAGCTTGCTGGGATGGAGGATGCACGTTGGTACATGTGAACTGAGGAGTTAATGGGGCAGGTGAGACGACTTTTAAAGTAGGAGGAGTTCAAGGGAGTTTTGTCCTAAGTGTTAGATGATTAGGCAAAGACAATTTAATGTTGGAAAACTGTGAACAGAATTAGTGAATCACTGAGTCATGATTCAGGTGGTTTTTAGAATAATTATGACCTGAGACTAGTTGGCCCATTGTATTTCTTTAATGGCTACAGAAATACAAAAGGTGTTACGGTCTTAAACTTTGAAATGAAGTTGAAATAGGAAACTATAAAATTTATGCCATTCGCATGCAAGTGGCCTCACTGCTATCACTTTATGCAGCAAATGAATTATTTAGCATCTAGTATGTGCTTGGCAGTCAGAGTTCAGCAATGAACAAGATAGACATGGTTCTTATTTTTCATGGATCTTAAATCTTTGGGAGAAAAATATGGTAGGCTGAAAAATGCCTTCTCCCCAAGATGTCCATGACCTGATTGCTGGAAATATGTTACCTTGCACAGAAAAGGGAACTTTGCAACTGTGGTTAACTCAAGGTTCCTGAGCTGGAGAAATTAGCCTGTATCATCTATGTGGGCCCAATGACTGATGAGGCTCCTTATAAGAGGGAGGCCTCGGAGTCGAAGGGAGATGTGATAAAGCAGAGGTTAGGAAGGAAGAGGGTGCTGTGCTGCTAGCTGTGAAGATGGAGGAAGGGGCCATGAGCCAAGGAATATGGGTGGCCTTTAGCAGCAGGAAAGGCAAGAAAATGAATTTCTCCCTGAAGCCTCCAGAGGGAGTGCAACCCAGCTGACACCTAGATTTCAGCATAGCAAAATCCATTTCCGAGGGTGGACTTCCAGAACTGTGAAATGATACATTTGTGTTAAGCCATGAAGCTTGTGGTGTGATTCGTTACAGGAGCAATAGGAAAATAATACCAAAATATCAACCACTCCACACTCTGTTTCACAATTATTGTGAGGGGGCCATGAAGGGAAAGCAGAGAATGCCATTAAGAAGCATAATAGAGCCCTAACCTAAAGCGGGGACAGAGCCAAACTCCCTCAACTTCTCCTCTTCTGGAGGAGACAGAGGAGCAAGGTGTCCAGGTGAAGATAGGGGAGATGTGTTACAAGCAGAACAAGCCAGTACTCGAAGGAGACTTACCAGAGACAGGGAGAGGAAGAGTGGGTACTGCAGCCCAGTGAGCAAGGGAACCATAATAGCTGGAGGATCAGAGGGGAGCAGGTTTCACCAGAGTTGGTGAACCATGGCGATTCCAGACTCTGTGCAGAAGAAACTGGCAGCGCTGAAGGGTCATAATAAGTGGGTGTCAAGATCAGATGCACGTTTTTAGGAGATCCCTCCGGCTGCTGTGTGGGGAATGGGTGTGAGGAATGAAGAGCAGAAGGGGAGATGCCAGGTGAAGACTCTTGTATTTGTCAGAGGGACAGATAACAAGGGGAGCTGAGACCAGCATGGGGATACTGAGAGGACAGAAGCGAAAGTGTCTACATACTTCAAGTCATCATAAAGGCAGTGTTTGATAAAATACATCCCATTTTCAAAATGTAATAGAAACCAGCTGTTAACGTGTGTGTACATTTTTGGGACACCTTGTATTTTGGAAGCAGAATCCACAGGACTTGGCAATTGGCTTAATCAATCATTTTTAAATTGCTAATTGCTATTCCATTGCACAATTATATAATTATATGTTTATCAATTCTGTTGATGAATAATTGGAACTTGTCCAGTTTGGGGACTATTCTGCATGACATTGCTATCAATATTCCTGTACAATTCTTGTTATGGACATACATTTTATTTTTCTTGGGGAAATACCTACAAGGAAACCTTCTAGGTCAGAGGGGAGGTGCAAATTTAACTTTCTAAGAAATTGCCACGCTGATGTCAAATGTGATTGCACCATTTCATACTCCCTTTGGTGATTTATTGGATTGTGAGGGTAGAGTGAAAAAGTCAAGCATGTTTCCTCAAACTAAAGAAGAAAACGCTGAGCTCTTTAAACAGCCCCCTCTGTTTTGAGTGCTGAGGAAGACAAAGAGGTGAAGATGAGGCCATAATCCTGTGAGCATCTCCCTGAGAAACAGAGTCCTCCCTTGGGTAGAGGAGGCAAAAAAAAAAAAAAGAAGTGGCTTAAATTGTCACCAAATAATTCTGGGGAGTGTTTTTCTTGCAGACTTCTAGAAGCCAGATTTCACCAAACTAAATAATAAGATTGGGTCAAAGACTCAGATTTCAAAAGCTAATTGCTCTTGGATGATTTCAGATCGGGTAACTCAGACCCCAAGCTGTTAGAGGTGCTCATTCCCCCCTTCCTCAGCAGAACGAAAGTTTGGTCTTTAATCCACACTATGACCATTTATTTATTTATGTAAGTATGTATTTATTTATTTTTATGACTTCAGAGAGGAAGGGAAAGGGAGAGAGAGATAGAGACAGCAATGATAAGAGAGAATCATTGATTGGCTGCCTTCTGCATACCCTCTACTGGGGATCAAGCCCGAAACCCAGGCATGTACCCTGACCGGGAATGGAACTGTGACCTCCTGGATCATAGGTCAAAGCTCAACCACTGAGCCATGCCGGCTGGGCTACACTATGACCATTTCTTACGCAAACTCTCTTCTTTAGATCTTTCTATGTTAGCCTCCAAATTTGCAAGTTCAGATAAAAACCTCATCACTCATCACTCACTAAACAAACTCCTTTCTGTCTATTGTTCCTTAAGTTCTTAATCCAAAAGAGAAAGGATTCTAGCTAGGGGTTTCAGTCAAACCAGGATTTGAGACTTAAGAAGGCGCCAACCAGAAAGGACACTGGGATGAATAGGCTTAACCCAGTACTGTCACAGGCAAACCAGGATGTTTGGAAAGCTAAACTGATCTACATAGTTCGAGCAATGAAGAAAGGGCTACTATAGATGGTGTGTCTAATAGAATAAGAGCTGAATATGTAGAATCCTAAGACTACGTAGAAAATGAGTTTCAAGAGATATTTGAGATGATTGCAAAAAAAAAAATGATGATCTTAAACATCTTGGGTTTGCAAGAAAATTGGAGAGGCAAGGAAAGCATACCTTTAAAAATGCCTTTGTAGACTATAAATGTACTAGAGGCTCAGTGCACAAATTCATGCACTCGGGAGGGGAGGGTCCTTCAGCCCGGCCTGCGCCCTCTCACAGTCCAGGAGCTCTTGGGAGACATCCGACTGATGGCTTAGGCCTGTTCCCAGTGGGCCTAAGCCATCAGTCGGACATCCTTAGCACTGCTGCAGTTGCAGGAGAGGCTCCCGCCACCACCGCTGTGCTTGCCAGCCATGAACCGGGCTTTTGGCTGAGCGGTGCTCCCCCTGTGGGAGCGCACTGACCACCAGGGGCAGCTCCTGCATTGAGGGTCTGCCCCCTGGTGGTCAGTGCATGTCATAGCAACCAGTCGTTCTGTCATTCGTTCAATTTGCATATTAGCCTTTTATTATACAGGATCATTTCTTATTGATTAGTCTCTTATGTAGGGAGTAATAAAATCCTTGGGTTTAGGAGAAGGGGTTTAATGGTGGCTCTTTCCCAATGGATATGTCTAACCCAAATCTCTGGTTGTGACTTCATTTTAAAAAGAAGTCTTTGGAGATGTAATTAAGTCAAGGGTCTCAAGATGAGATTATCCTGGATTACATGGTGAGCCATAATCCAGTGATAAGTCCCTAAAAGAAAAAGGCAGAGGGAGAGGAGCAGAAGGCCAAGTGAAGACAGAGGCTGAGACTGGGTTTTACAGCCACAGGTCAAGGAACACCTGGGGCCACCAGAAGCTAGGAGAGGCAATGGAGTCTCCCGTAGACTCTTCACAGGAAGTTCGGTCCTACCAACACCTTGATTTCAGACTCCTGGCCTCCACAACAGTGAAAGAATAATTTGCAGGGCATTTTTTTTAAGTCACCGAATTTGGGGTAATTTGCTACACAGCCACAGGAAATTAACATAAAGTGAAAGGGAGATTTTTATTTAGCAGGCATGAGAGTGGGGTGGAGGGAGGCAATGAATAAAAGAGTTAGAAAGATGAAATGAGGCAAGAATGGTTGTGAAATTTCAAGAAAATCCAGGGAGAGTGGAATCTAAGGATGGGGGTGGGGGGTGCAGGCATTGTCTACATGGCTAGCTCCTCTTATAGGGCCACAGCTAAGGTGGCCCCAGGACAGCATTCTTATGCTGTTTTATATTATCCACCCAGTTTGAAAACAAAATCCAGTTCGAAGTTAGGAGAAAACTGTATCCCCCATTTCTCCTGCAGGCTCCATAAATACATGCAACTTCTTCATTTAGTTCAGGCTTGTTACCAGTAGAGCAAGTCACACAATTCAGTTCTTTTAATCACTTTTCTCATTATTTTTCGTTTTCTGTTTTAGTTGTCTCATATTTCTTCACTTCTGTCAACCAGTCCCTTGGTTATACATTTTTCTTGTCATTTGCCTTGGAAAAGCAAAACTAAACAGCATAATTAGTATTGCTTGTATGAAAGATGTGACTTTTTAGGTGGGGGAAATAAAGGTTGCTATTAATTGCTGATTCACATTGTAAACATCTTCAACTCCTTTGAGTGAACTGCATTTCTGGCCTCCACAGGGTCCTACATGTGGTCCACAGATCTCTGAATGTCAAGAAATGATGACTCACGCATGACCATAGCCCAATGATCTTCTAGACACTGGATGTGTGGCTAAGACTAGGAGGGCATCAAACCAGAATTTGTGTTGGGGAGAGAAACCCATTTGCAGCTAATGCTCCACCAAACTGGATGCCTATATTTAAAATTTTAACCCAGGATTTTAAACAGGAGAGCATTTAATCCTGAAAAAAATAACAACTCTACTTGTAATATGATCTCTTTAATCCAGCAGCACTTGATGTTTGTGGATGATTTTCCTCTGCAGACCCTGACATCAAAATCTTTCCTAAAACTGGTTCTCGAACTTCATCTTCCAGCTTCAGGGGATTAAACTGCTAAATTTGATTCAAGTTTGAAATTAAGTTTACAATTGGGAGAAGTGGTGTAATGGAGCGACTAAGAACCTGAGTTTTAGGTTCAGAGGAATCTGTATTTTGAAGGGCGAACACATTCCGACTCTGTGACCTGGGCTATGTGATAATAGGGATGTTGTGAGCATTAAATGAGAAATATATGCAAGTGCCAGGCACACAGTAGCTGCTCATCAAATATGTTAATTTTAACAATGCTGGGGTAGGTTCACCCCACCACACAATGTGGAAGAGAGATCCATTCCTCTTCTCCTTTTGAAGTTATGCATGAAATGTATGGTTTAAAAAGCTCAGAAAACTTAAGTTGGGGTCCCAGCAACCCTGCTTTCTCATTCCAGTGCTGGGCTGTGGGGATTTAGGCTGAGATTCCAACTATGGCTCACAGTGTGGGACACATGCAACCAGCCCTATTAGAGTCCCTCCTACCCTGTGCAGGTTCCTGGCCCTCTCAGGGCCCAGCCTCCCACTTTGGGATGCCTTTGGATTGGGCCCCCTCAACCCTGAGAAACAACTTGAGATAATTCATCCCCATGGCCTCAGGGCCTGGACTTTGGAAAAGGAAAGGTTATCAATTCTCTCCCTGTCCAGGGAAGGTTGAGCCACTGGGTACAAATCCTGGGCCACCCTTTCAAGTGCGAGAAAGAGAAATCACCTCTTACTCTTTCTCAGATGGCCTGTAACAGAGAAAACGGGACTTCATTCCTGTTGTCTGGCCACATCAGCAGTGGAGAACCACCATTGCAAGGTAGCTATGAGCCTGTCCTAGACTGCCACATATTCTGTGTTCAAATCCTATTCTACCATTTACTAGAAGTCTGTTCTTGGGGCCCAGGTTGCCAGATAAAATACAGGATGCCTGGTCAATAAACAATAGGTGAATTTTTACTGTAAGTATGTCCCATATGTCACATGCAATATTTGGTTTGTTAGCAAAAAAAATTGTGAGCATGTGATATATGAGACACACTTACCCTAAAAGATTATCATTTATTATTCTAAAATTCAAATTCATGTGGGCATCCTGTATTTTTATTTGCTAACTCTGGCAACTCTATCTTCTTTTTTTAAAATCATTTTTTTATTGATTTCAGAGAAGGGAAAGGGAGAAAGAGAGCTAGAAACATCAATGATGAGAAGTAATCATTGATTGGCTGCCTCCTGCACGCCCCACAATGGGAATGAGCCCGAAACCCAGGCTTGTGCCCTGACAGGGAATCAAATCTATGACCTCCTGATTCATAGGTCAATGTTCAACCACTGCACCACACCAGCTGGGCTGGCAACTCTATCTTTGACAAGGTCCTTAACCCTTCTGAGCCTTAGAATCCCCATCTGTAAAATGGAGATAAAAACGGTATTATTCTCCCAGTATCTATCTCACAGAGTAGAATGAGGATTCAATGAGTTAATAGTTATAAAGTGCTTAGAACAGGACTTGGCAGACAACAGCACTAATAAATAATTGCTAAGTAAATAAACAATCCAACCAACCTTTTTTTAAGCTGTCTATACATGTTTTACATACATAACTATACCTTGTCCTACAAAAACACAATCCTCACAATCTCTGAGCAAGGTTAGAGAATAGGGATTGTATTCTCTCCCAGGTAGGGAGATTTCAATATCTTCCCAGACTCCTTGTTCATTTCCCATAGTTGATTTAGCCAATTCCTTACTCCACCCAAATTCCTGTTCCTCCCAATGCCCCAATGTCAGTGCAAAGTGGAGTTTACACTGGCAGGTGATAGATGAAGGGACCAGAGGAGTGAGGTAGACTCCAGCTGCCTCCCCTCTTCCTTGTCACCATTGCTGTTCTTCCCACTTGTCTCTATCAAAAATCTCAGGCCCTATCCCATCTCTCCCCCATCTCATTCCTCCCCCAAACCAACATACAAGCAGAAGATGCTCATCTCAGACCAAATGCCTATTGAGTCAATGTCTTTTCTTCTTGTACAAGGTCTTAGAAAGAGGGCAGGGAGGAGTGAGAAAGGAAGAGCTTTGAAATTGGAAGGGTCTCATGCATTCTGAAGACCTTCCAGAGCCATGTTCCTTCAAGCCCCATGATTATTGGTAGTTTTTTCTCATAACTAGCACACCAGCGTGTTGTGAGTCCAGGCCACAGATCCTCTGCAAAACCTCCAAGCTCACACTGGAGCTTCAAAAATAAAAATGTTTCTTTAGATCATTGGGGTCATTTGGCTTCAGGATTGAAATCCAGTTTGCTCTGTATTTGGTGTTTTTCTTCACAGTGAAGAACTAGAACCTGAAAAAAAGACATGGATCAAGGACAGGAAGTCAATAAAGAAGCCAAAAGACGAGAGAACCAGAAACAAAACCACAGGGCCAGAAAGAGAAGGTGCAATCACGGGCAAAGATAAAGGTAAGCATGTATCAGTCACCACATTCTCAAAGGGAAAAACTAGAGAGGACTAGACTCAGGTTCTGAGGAGGTCAACCAGCACGAGGTTCCACCAAACCCTCCTCTAAGTTTTTGGTAATTTGTTACAGCAGCAACAGGGAATTATTGCAGTGATGATGATGACAATGATGATGATGATAGGAAAGCCTGCACTTTCTACACACGATCAAGCAACAGAATCTAACCAACCGGAAAAATGCTTTCCAACCTTAGGGCAAGACATCAGGTGGGGGTGGGAGGGAGCTTGATAAAAAATGAAGTAATTCTGTGCATTTGAGTCAATCAGGCTGTCAGAGCTGTTTTTTCCTTTTTAGATTTCTAAGCCACTAGTTCAAACATCAAAACAATGCCATCTACTTGCATTTATATTTTATGACTCGTTTTTGAGCATTTTCATCAATATTGTATTATAAAGTCAAGAATTTTACTTTAATTATATGTTTTGTAAAGGTTTTCAACATTGCTAAGTGTGATTTTTCTCAAGTAGTGAGGATGTCTTGGGGTTCCTTTCCCCTTCGGGTTATACATTCCCAAACATATTAGAGCAGGCAAAGAAAAGAAGTGTTCAGCATCCCTAAATTACTAACATCTCACATATGCACAGCGCTGTATAGTTTACATGGTTCTTTTCTCAACCGTGTCTCACTTTATCCTTATAGCATTCCTCTTGGAGAAAAACTAGACTTAGGGAGGTTGGAAAAGATTTATGGTGGTGACATAGATAGCAAGTAGGAGAGTCAGGTTTTAAACCAGGCCACAGGATTCTGAGATCACCACCCCTCAGAGATATCTTTAAATATTCTCAAGAAATATTTCAGAGACTTATCTATTTGAAACATTATGCTTCTTGTCTCTTCCTAATTCTCCCCTACTGCTCATTTAGGTTGGAAGAGCCTAAAATGTTCCAGATGTGAGGATACATGCATGACATGCAACACAGCTATCATGGTAAGTCCAAGTTTGAATCATGGTCCATTAAAGCATGTGTATTTCCTTGATTAAAAGCAAGATATTGGGGGTTGAGTGCTAAATATATTTTGACACTACCATTGGAAGAAACATTGCTTAGAGACTTGGAGATATGAGTGGAAACATCCTTTCTTTCAGAACCCATTCTAAATTCAGTTGTAATCTAGTAAGCCAAAACTCTAAAATCTTCATTAAAAACTTGGCTAGGCCTTCCAATATTTTTTCTAGTAAAGGAAATCTGAATTTAGGTTTTAGGTCTTTAAATTGGGGGACAAAAAGTGATCGTGATTAGCATGAAGAACATGTGAGCAACATTGGAGATGCTTGGGAATTTTCTGTTGCAATTCTTACTCGCCTATCATACATGTCACCTTTGGAAAGAATTGTGAAGGTAGGCATTAAACAATAAAAAAATGCAAAGGATCCTGGAAGAAAATTAAATAGCCTGTCACTAAAAATACACACATAGACTTGAAGACATTCTCACCAGAAGAATTAGACAGCCTTAAGTAATGAAATCTCATACATCCCACAAAGCTTTGACCTGGACCAGTATAACCTCTTCCAATTACAAAGATCTATAACTAATTCTAGCACTTTTAGGGCTGAAATGGGATCCTAGAAAGCATCTAAGCGAAATAATGTAGCCAACTGGCTAAATGCAAAATCTAGATTAATAATAAAACAATAATAGGTTTACTCTAAATTAGCAAAACCAATTTGAAAACACAATGAGGAAAATCCCATTCACAATAGGAACCAAAGATATAGTACCTAGCAATAAATCTAACAAGAATATGCAAGACCTATATGCAAGTGAAACTAAAAATCGACCAAAGGACATACGTAGGGTCTGAAAAACTCAGTGTTCCTAATGGAAATAGTGAGTTTTAAAGATTTCAATTCTTCCTGAATGAATCCATAAATTCAATATAACCCCAATCCAAATTCTACTGAATTTTCTCAGAACTTGACAAGCTTGTTTTAAAATTCATATGGAAGTGACCATGGAGAGAATTAACCGAGACCTTTACAAAAAAGAAAGAACAAAGGGGCATTGCTCTAACAGATAAAAGACGCTATAAATCTATACCTGTTAAAAAGAGTGTGATTTTGGCATAGAAATGTATTTTAAAATTCAGTGGGACTGTTTAAAATTCAGAAAGAGAATCACCTATCTATGGGAAAATACAGGATAAAAGTGGTATTTACAATGAATGGGTATAAGTTATGATTGCACTCTGAAGTAACACACACCTGAAAAACAGTGGCTTAATCAAACAGGGATTTATTTACCTCACATAAGAAGCAGAGCCTGGGGAGATCCACGTTCTCCTTAGCTTTCTATTTCAGCTTCCTGACCATACGTTCCTACCTTCATGCTCACTGCCTCAAGGGCAACTGGCTGCCCATCCTCCAGTCCCATATCCCCATTGTAGACAGGAATAAAAATAAGAAACAAGGAACAATGAATGTGTTTTGAAATCAGGACTTTTCCAGAGGGCCCCGTAGGCTTTTGCTTCTATCTCATGGTTAAGAATTCTGCCACCATCCCTCTAGCTTCAAGGAAGACTAGGACATACAGATACTGAGCTGAGCACATTGATAATCTGAACCCAAAATACATATTTTCCTTTTCCATAAAGAAGAAATGGAGGCTGGCTGGGTAGACATTGAGAGGTATCTGCCACACAGCGCCAGACTCAGTCACAAAGGGCCCCAGGCTTGGTTCAGTGCTCTGTTACAGCCATCTTGAAATTCATAATAGTTTTATCTTTGAACTTGTGCTTTGTAAGTGAAGTTCAATGGAACAATAGAGAATGTGCCAGGGCCCAGGAAGTATGTGCAATGTGTGTGCTCAATGATCTTGTTGCCTCATCTGCATGTAGCATTCATGACTCCCCACGAGCAAAAAATTCTGGTGGACACATGATGCATAGAAGCTCAGTGAGACACAAAGCAAGTACATAGTAAGCATACATGGGCTGGTAGGAAGGAGTGTGCCAAGGCTCCGTGGAGCTGTGAAGCAATGGCCATTGTTCTCTGTGGGCTCTAAGTGTCAGGCAACTGAAAATATGGCTCTGGGAAGACCCTGCGCATTAGCTGTCAGAGGTCACTCTGCCTTTTGCTATTTGATGGCTTATAACTGCAAAGTTTTGTTTCTTGTTCATGAAATGGGTCTATCATAGGCTGGCAGAAGTCTCTGCCCATTGCAGTTCCTCACAGTTCCAGGCTAATGGAGCCTCCATCATCGCAAACACATCAGAGGAAAGATTGCTCTGGAGGACTTGTTATTGCAACGACATGGTCTGGCCCAAAGTGACATATATGCCCTCCACTGACTAATTCTGCAGAACTAATCATATGGCCCCAACCAAGTCAGGACGGCATCCTACCATGTGCTTGAAATCAGACAAGCAGAAATATCTGATAAATAGCACCAATGACCTTCAGAGTGATAACAGTAATCATCAAGACCAGCGGTTCTCAACCTGTGGGTCGAGACCCCTTTGGGGGTCGCCTAAGACCATCGAAAAACACATATATAATTACATATTGTTTTTGTGATTAATCACTATGCTTTGATTATATTCAATTTGTAACAATGAAATTGGGGGTCACCACAGCATGAGGAACTGTATTAAAGGGTCGCGGCATTAGGAAGGTTGAGAACCAGTGATCAAGACAGACCTGAAACCCCAGCAGCTTTCGTAACCTCTGCCTATGTACCATTTAACCCATATCGATAAATGTCTAAGCTCCTACTAGGTGCCAGACTCTGCATTACTATCCTCCAGACATCTATCCCATTATTTTGTGTTCTGCCCTGTCCTGTCATTTCAGCCCATCATTTACCGACCAGCAGGCAATTTGGAATCATAACTTCTATGTCTCCATTGATTGCTATTCAACTGGAAACTGCAGGTGAAGTAATTTCAGAACAGGTTCTGCAACAGTGGAATATGGCGCTTAACATGATTCGGAGTTTAATATCTGTAGAGACAGGGTTCCGAAGCCAAATGCCAACAGGGAACAGACAGGGAACATAGACGCAGGAGGGGAGTAGGTGTTGGAGGACAGGAGCGGAGCGGGGGGTAACCTGAACTGGAGAGAACAGGGACTATTTAAAAGAAGCAGAGGTTCACATCTGGATTCTTATGTAAAATTACAGTCTATGGACCAAATAAAGCAGATCGTAAGCAAGATTTCCCCTGCAGGCTACCATGTTGCACCCTCTGCTGCAGAGCTTTGGGTTGCTAACCTATTAGGCGTGTAGGCTCGTGCTTTAGGTACCTGCCACTGGGTTAATGATGGGGGGGCATCTGAAGTCACAGGCTGTGAGTCCGCAGGGCTAGGTTTGGGTTACTGAAAGGAGGGTTAAGAGGCAACAGCTTACTTTAATGAATTAACTTGCAATCCTGCTATAGAAATATCACCCTAACACATGGACACTTTTTAGTCATCGCTAATTGTTCCTTTTAAATACAAGGAGTATTGAAATGACAGCATCCAGTTACAGGTAATGTGTGGCTTCTCACCAGTTTCGGTATTACTGAATTCTGTTGTGGTAAAATTTTATCTCACCATCCAATGAACTCCCTTAAGTGTTAACCTCAGCTCCAGCTTTTCCTCAGAATATAGGGATAGTATTGCTTAGTGGTTTCAGAACATATAATATGGAGCCAAATTTGCCATCATTAGCTGTGCCATGTTAGGTAAGTGGCTTACCTTCTCTGTGCCTCAGTATCCTTATAAAAAAACGGGGATAATAATAGTACTTTCCCCCTATGATTGCTATGAGGATCAAATGATTCAATAATACTCGTAAGTTGCTCAGATTGCTGACTGGCACAAAATAAACCTTCAGTAAAAGTATTTTAACTTTGTTGCTTAACATTTTCTTATTAAACTCTGAGCAGCTCCTTTTTTGTTACCCTTTGCTATAGAGAAAACACTAATTTTTTCCCCCTAACAAACTCTATTCTTGACAGCTATTCTTTGAGTGTTATTCAAAGTCTTTCAAAATAGAGAAATAGCTGTGCAGCTACAGTAGAATCTCATCATGAAAGTCTTTCATTACCAATTCACAACATGGTTCTTGTCAGTACTTCCAAGAGAGCCCCAAACTTGCTCCCTTTTCTCAGCTGGAGGCTCCAATCCCACACCCTGCTCCTCTGCAGACACTTTACCACGCACTTGAACACCGTAGACCGATCATTTAGCAAGGCAAACAATAATTTCTTCACAGGGGGACTGCTAGGGGGTCTGCGGTGTTTTGATGATCTGCAGCCATGGAAACAACAAATGAAGTGTTTGGGGCATTGGAATGCTTTTAACTCATGTTTCCTGTGGCAGAGACTGCTAATTGCTTCTCAGTAGCCCCTTTCTCCCTTTTTAAGATAATTTTAGCTGAGAACATTGCTGACCCACTAAAACCTTTCTCTTGCGGCCTAATGTTGCCATGTCAAAGTTTCGGCCAAAGAGATGT
>NW_006287548.1:1129023-1137183 GCF_000327345.1 Myotis davidii
GAGCCTTCCAAAAACTCAAAGGGAGAGTGCCAATCCTCCCTTCAGCCTTCTCTGTCATGATGCCTCGAACGTGGACAGAACGGCTGGAGCTCCTGCAGCTATTTTAGACTACAAGATTTAAGGCAGCAATTCTCAATATGTAGACTGAGGACACACAGGGTCCCCCTCCTCTGTGCAGAGGTCAGTTCCCTTTTCCAATCACATAACTATGTGAAGCCTAAGTTTTCTTCAGAGACTTCAACCACAGCAGCACACGGAGGCAGACTGCAGGCAGTAGTAGATACTTGATTCCGGTTGTCTTCTATGAAGCCAGATGAGGATTGAAAAATACTTAAAACAATGTTACTCTTCAGACTAATTTTTTTTTTTAGAAAATACAATTCATTTTTAAGATTCTGTGTTATTAATGTCAACATGCAATGGGGTTGTTATTTTAAAACAAATTAAATAAATGCAAAAAATGTTTAGTTTTCATTACTGAAATGGTAACCCATATAAAGACAATTCTTTGGGGACCTTAATAAATGTTAAGGGCTTTGTAAAGGGGTCTTGAAACCAAAATGTTTGAAAACTGGTCTAAACCCACATTCGAGGCATAGCAGAGAAATGAACTACAAAGAACTTGAGTTCATGTCAACTTCCTTTTCATGAGCAAAAATTAAGCTTCTATTGTGGGTGAGCCACTGTCATTGGAGGTATTTCTGCTATATAATGCAAACTAATTTTTAACAGATGCATTCATAGCTTCTGTTGCTTCGTTGGAGCCGGTGGCTAAGAACAAGTCAAAGCAATTAAAAACTAAAGATGTTTCCTGAAACTTTCAAGACAGTGTATAAAGCGTGCAGTCCTGGCCCTTATCATACCTGGAATGGCGCAAATGTCTCCTTGCACAGTTTGCAGAAGCTCTGCATCCAGTTAGCCCTGACTCCACACCTCCTTTCAAGGGAACAGAACTGGCTCCAGTAGCCTGGTGCTGGGGTAGCAGGACAGGGGCAGGGAGACGCTTGTGTGTCTGAGGGCCAGGTTTGGTCACACGGCTGCCCCAGTGCCCTTGGCAGAGAGCCTGGTGGGGTGGAGCAGAGGCCATGCCCCTGGGAAAGCTGCCCTCAGTCTCCAAGGCACCTCCTCTGTGTTTCCTGCCTTCACAAAGGCCATGCAGGAAACCAGCAGCTGGTCACTGCCAGGAAGTCAAAGACACAGATTCTAGGGCCGTGGGAAAGGAGGAGCACATGCCTACGGAGAACTGGGGGGAAAGAACGGCAAACCCTTCCTGGATGTGAAACCCACTTTCTGCAGCAAAAGGAAGAGACGCTGGTCTTCCATATAAAATGCATACCGTTTCCCCGGTAACGAAAGACACCGCAAATGGGCTGCACTTCGCACAACTCACAGGGCTGCAACCCATCATTTCTAAAATTCAATTTGCTGCTAGAATTTAAGCCTGGCTTTTATTGAACCTTCGGTAGAGGTGAAGTACATTTTCCCCCATATATTTGCAAGGCTGTTTTAAGCAATAAGTATTAAATCACAACTCTCCTGAGAACAATATGGCAAATTTGGGTTCTTGAAAACACTTCAAATTGCTGCCGTTTTCTTCAGTCTAGAGTTTCTTCTCTTTCTTTAAGTTGCTGCGAATCCCTGTTGTCCACCACTGTGCCTCCAGCTCCTATGACACTGTGCTGGGACAGCTCTAGAAATGCCTTCCTGTGTTTTGATTTGCCATCAGCCAAAGGTGTCATCCTGCTTCTGTGAGAGACATCTGTGAGGTCCTCGGACAGTCTGATGGCCATAGCAAACTGTTTGGAAGAGATCATTGAAATTGTACATCGGCGGGAATTAAATATTCAAGTGCAATAAGTTTCATTGATTGAGAGATTTTGTTTTCATATGATGTCGTAACTAAAAAAAAAATGTTCCAGGGAGAATGTACTGCAAAAAATATAATAAGTGATCGATTTCCTCTAGAACTCCCCCATCAAGAAGCTGCTTTTTCCCAATGGTAATAGAGCTGTCACCCAAGGTCCGGGAAAGGCACCGTGGCGGTGTCTGTGGAGAACCCGCAGAGAGACCCGTTCTTGTCCGTGGGATGCACCCCAATGGGGTGTGCAGAGTACCAACCTGGGAGGCCCCTTCCCTCACTCGTCTTCAGCTCCTGAGCTGACTCTCTCGGTGCTGTTTGCTGCGTTGGGTTGTAGAGGTTGCTAACCATGCATCACCCTATTAGGTCGTTGGAGTATCTAGAACTTAGACATGGTAGATAACAGTAAAAAGCTGTGTGTGTGTGTGTCCATGTTGTACTGTGTTGTGCAATGGATGGAGAAGCAGGACTCCTGAGTTAAGTAAGGGTGAGTCATGCCTCCGTCCTGCCCTTCGGAAAGAACTTTAAAATAAGTGCCAGCGGGCTGTCAGAATTGTTAAATGAGGGACTGAAAAGGTCACGGTAAGAATGTTTGCAATCTGAAAGAAAACTCAGAAGTTCCCTCTTATTCATCAGGAGTGGAGGCCTGGAGAAGTGCAATGACTTGCCCAGGGCCACACCACTGATTAGTGGACCAGAGCCAGCAATTCTCACAACTCTAGCTAGTGCTTGTTCTTTGTGCCACAGCACCAAAGTTAGCCAGTAAGTAATAAAACAAAACTCAGAAGGCATTTTGAATATAATTATTGTGTCCTTATAGCACTTGTCATCATTTATTAAGATTATCTGTTGCTCTATTTCCTCCACTTATGTGTGAGCTTCTTAAATGGGAACTGTTTTTTCTTCCCCTGTGCTTGGACCCAGTGCCTTCCACACAGTGAACTATACTGGAAAGATGTATTAGTTAGGGCCAAGCCAAGGAAACAGGAACTCTCCTACATCGCTACAAGGAAGCTATATATATAAAAGCCAAGTAACCGAAATGACCAGAACGACCGTAACGACCAGTCACTATGATGCTCACTGTGGCCAGCCAACCGGCCTGATCAGGAGCGGGGCTGGCTGGCCAATCTCCCATGGCCCTTCCCCCCAGCTGCCCCCCCGCAATCAGGGTGGGGGGGCTGATCAAGGGTGGGGCCGGCCAACCTCCTGCGGCCCCTCCTTCCCACCGGCCTGGCCCAATCAGGCCCTGATCAGGGGTGGGGCTGGCAGCCAACCTCCCACGTCCCGTCCACCCAGCCAGCTCAGCCTCAATCGGCCCTGATAAGGGCGGGCCGGTAGGGCCCCACCCTTGCATGAATCCCTGCCCCCTTCGCCTGGCCTATGGGGATCAGCCAAAACTGGCTCTCTGACATCCCCTGAGGGGTACCAGATTGTGAGAGGGTGGTTCTTGGGTGACGCACCCTGGAATGGGGCTCATCACCCAAGAACCGCAGCTGCCAAATCACCGCAGCTCAGCAGCTCCTGCATTGAGCATCTGTCCCCTGGTAGTCAGTGTGCATCATAGCTACCAGTCAGCTGGTCGAGCGATCGGCTGGTCGCTTAGGTTTTCATATATGTAGATAGGAAATCAGCTACACAGTATGGGAGAGCTGAGAAGACACATGGGGGGCAGTGAGGTTATTATCAGAGATTAATAATGGCAAAACAGGAGGGAAATTGGGAAGAGGTGGTGTTATCAGAGGTGATGAATGGAAAGAGCTACCATGGTGGGAATGGTTGTCCTGCAGGACCTGGGTCTTTGTGGAGATGGACCCAAAGCTGGAAGCCTCACAAGAAGCAGAGGGGGCGGGGGAAGAAATACTCTGGTTTCTCATTGGCTAATGCACTCTGATCAGTAAAGAGAAGAGAGGAGGAGATGACCTCTGGAGATGTGCCCACCCCAAAAGGCCCCTTGCTCATCATCTGCCCTTAGCATCAAGCAGGTCCTTTAAGACCATCACTTCCCTTTGAGCTAACTCAGTATTCACCAAGCAGCCCTCCAACCTCAAACCTAATTCCCTTGGTAATGTTGTTATCTCAACCCAAAGGTGAAGAACATTTTATTTTAAAAAATAGTTGGTCCATTGATCCATAAGAGGAGTAGGGGAAAAATCAATCAAAACAACTAAATGTTGTTAGTTCAGGGGCTTCACTTGCTTTTTTGTAAATCAAGAATGAGAGCCCTAAAGTTTCTGACAGCGACAACAAATAAAGCATATATTTGAGCGGGAGCATGGAAGATGTGGGTGTCAATTAGAGGGCGGGCCAGCATGGCCTCCCAGCATGGGTTCTGGAGACACTTGACTATTTTGCAAGTTCCACAGGAGGGTCCTCTTGTATATCTAGATGTTTCTCTCCCCTTTCTCTTAGGAAAAGACAGAAATAAATTCAGCTCAGAGGAAGAATGTAAACTATCCCAGCCTGGGATTAGGGAAAAGATAGAGAAATGAAGGGGAGAGATCTGAAGCCCCTCCTTGCCAATAACCTACCTCCTGCTGTCTCAGACAGTCCAGGCCTCTTTCTTGAAGCCCAGAAAAACCTCCCCTCACTGCTCAATGCTCACATAGACACACCGTTAAGTGTGTTGATCTCAATGGCTGCAGCAAAAGCTGACAGATATTGACATTTAGAAAAAACGCAGCAAGCCAGATACAACTGAGATGAAACCAGAGCAGCTCTGGGGGCAAAGGTGCCCCTGCTCCCCGAGTCTGGGTGGCAAACGCACTGTTTCAATGTGTAGTTAGATGTGATCCAGGAATTATTACCAGTGTTCTTAGGTATGATAGTGGTAGTAAGTTTGGAAGGCGATTAAACATCGATTTAGAAGATGCACGCAGAATTAGGTAGGGCTAAAGTGTTAATGATGTTTGCAATTTATTTTCAAATGATTCAGCAAAAAGTGTACACATATAAACTTAGATAATTAAATGATACAGGTATGGAAAAGTGTTAATAGTTATTAAAACTAGGTGATGAGTGAGTATAAGGATGTCCTGTTTTTTCAAAAAATGTATGTTTGAAATTTTAACTCGGGGAAAAATAACTGCTGTCCATTGGGCAATCACCATTTTTATCATCAACTACTAACATGAAATTATTTTATTATAAATAGCTATATCTCTTAAGTTTGGCAAATTTAAATCAATTAACTAGACCAGTGGTTCTCAACCTTCTGGCCCTTTAAATACAGTTCCTCATGTTGTGACCCAACCATAAAATTATTTTCATTGCTACTTCATAACTGTAATGTTGCTACTGTTACAAATCATAATGTAAATATCTGATATGCAGGATGGTCTTAGGCAACCCCTGTGAAAGGGTTGTTCGACCGCCAAAGGGGTCGCGACCCACAGGTTAAGAACCGCTGATCTAGACTCTACTTGAGATAAAGAATTGAGTCTCTAAACCTGTTAAGCTTGAGTAATCAAACCATTTACCAGACTCACCATGATGAAGCAAAAATTAACTCCCTCCAAATTCTGGGACATTCCAACTGCTCTAACAAATGTCTGTTACACTGATTTAATACAGGGCAGCATTCCCAGTGGTGCACTCATTCACGCAGCCTTTTAGCACCGATTCTGGGCCCTAGGACTGGGGAATAGGCACAGTCTACTCTCTAGGAGCTTCCAGACCACAGAGGAGATGAACAAATGTGGGCTGTGAAGTATGACCAGTGCAACGATTCAAGGGCGCAAGCACAAGAGGGGAAACAAAAAACGCAGTGGTCACTTCATTGGAGGTCGGTGAAGGACAGCAGGACAAGATTCACAGGGGGGCATATCAGTCCCAGAGGCAATGAAGGGAGGGTTCACAAAAGCGTGGCAAGAAAAGGGAAAACCAACAGTAGGTGTGATGCTACCAACGGCAGGGACCTGTTACCATCCTCCAACCTAAGAGGGGCAGGAGGAAGAGGCACTACCAGAGCCCAGAGAAAGTAGTGTGGCTTTTGGTTGGAGTGAAAACATTACATCCACTCAAAATAAATGCCCATGTCTCCAGCCATGTGCTGGTATCAGGGCTGAGCATGAGGGGCTGTTCTCTGCTTTGGCTCATGCTATTCCCACTATCCTTTGCTTCCTTGGACTGGACGCCTCTCTTCCCAGTTTCTCCTACTCCTGTGTCAGGCCCTCTCCAGCATTAGGCATTTTGCTGAATTATACTGTTGGGCCTGACCTTCTCTACCCTGCTCTCTACCTCTGGAGCCTGAACTTTAAGGCATTGAATCAACCGACCTTTCTGGTCCCCTGGTGTCCAGCTGGGCTCAGCCAGTGGGCAGTGGGAGATGAGAGGTGGGAGGGAGGATGGGTCAGAGTCTTCCTTCCTTCCTCTGCCTCCCTGCTGGTCTCTGCTGCCTGCCTGCAGCCTTCAACCAAAAGCAACAAGTACTTTTTGCAGTTCTCAGTCTGTTACAATATAAAATATTTAGGAGATTGTTTTTAGTCTTGAATAATTATGTTGTCCCCTTTTCACAGTAATGAGAAGGCTTTAAAACAGGGTTATTTTTCACAAATATGAATTACATATTTTGGTCATAAGCATGAGTTATAGTGTCTGGATTTCAATGTCTTAATAAATTTCTTTGAATTTATAGGAAAGTCTGTACTCTGTTGACCTTTTCAATATTCTGCTTTCTCATTGGCTAGTTATCCTAAATTTTTCTTCTGTATTAGTAGGAATTGTTACAGGAAGAGGAGGAGTGGAAATGCCAGCCAGTCAGAAACAGGAATATTAAAAAGGTCAATATTGTACAGTTTTCTGCTATCATTCATAAAAACATTAAGCATCCAATATTTCATCTCAGGATCAAGATTGTAATGAGAACAGAAAATGGCATGGCATTAATTCATCTTCGTCACAAACAGTGTAATGAGAAAGGAAGTATACAAGCTACAAATATTTGGTTACCATTTAAAAAAATATCTTCTAACCTTTATCATGCAAAGAGAGTAAATTTATCCTTCCTGAAGTTGAGTCTTCTCACTAAATACCTACTGTCTTTTAAATTAATAGGACTACTTTGGGACTAAAGTGAAATTAGGTTTACTTTTCAAAAGAGATAATGGTATCACTAGGTTATAATAAATATATATAAAAGACATTTGTTCTAAGAAAGCAAATGAGCAGAAATTTTCTTTTGGTTAATATTTCACTTTCACTTGCATTAAAGTATTTGAATATGACTAATTATAATTTTCTCACAATTTAAAATGGTTACTCCATTGTGTTGGTCTTTTATATCAACGTGCCTGAATCAGTGCATCCCAAATAGCTATTCTTTGAGCTCAAATAAATGCTGGTTGCCTCTCACTTTGAAAGGTCTTTTTATTCCTAGGTTAACAGCAGTATTTGAGGCCTCTGAACATCATGAAAAGGGGCACTGAAGGAGGTGAGAATGGCTGGATGAGAAAATGGAGATGGAAATGGCGTGAATGGAGGAAAAGGGAATTGAGTGTGGTTCTCTGGGTCTGAAGAGAATGTTGGTGAATATGATTTGGAAAGCTGCCTTAAATGAAGTTAAAAAAATAAGTCAATCTACCAAACAACCATATAGGATCTCTCCCAGCACCTTCATTTTGAAATGGGAGATGATGCGGAGAGAGATTACGAGCTTCCATCTTTGATTTTTTTTTTCTACTTAGGAGATCTTCGGACATTAAAAAAATCCCTATGAAACCTGCTACTCCAAGTTCTTTGATGTTCAACTAGATATTGGTGGAGCGAATGCAACTAGAATGTTGAGTGACTTGTTAACAAGAGTATAATCACTGCCGGCCTTTTTAGCAAGGCTTATTTGCGACTAACAAATATCATCTTGCGATGCTGATAAGTGCCTTCCACCCCCTGGGTCCCGGAGTGCGTTAGGAACTAGGAATGCAGGAGTAGCTGAAATACAGCTCTCTCTGGGGTGGAATCAGACAGCTGTTCGCCTGGCAGAAATGTTGCACAACAGCCTGCGTGGAAACCGGGGAAGGGTTCTCAATCTAATGGAAACTGCAAGAAGAATTTTAGTTGATGGATTAATTGCTGAGGCTGGCATTTATTCAAAAACCAGGGCTTATTCTTCTCTGGTGGCAAGTGGCACAGCCACTCTGTTCCATTTAATAGATGCTGTTGCTTCCATTTAAGAGATGAGGAAACTGAAGTTCACCGCACAGACTATGCCTGAGAGCCTGCCCTTTGGGTTTCTGGTTGCTATTTATCTTTTGAGTCACATGACAAACAGGAACATCAGCTGCAAAGTAATGACTAAACACCAA